>NC_086375.1:74161001-74402897 GCF_036588685.1 Mytilus trossulus
TGTATGTAATACAGGCTGTTTTCTGTATGATAGTCCGTATTTGCATGTCCATACCATACATTGGTCCGGCAATTATTGCAATGTTTTTTTCCAACTTTTTATCGCACGAACTTTGTGATTGAATTTTACGAAAAAATGAGGCGAAAGACACCCACTTTTTATTTGATCATTAAGAAGATTTAAGAAAACAGTTTCTAAAAAGGTATCACTCATAGGCATTGAAATTCTAGTTTGATCCAAATTTTGGGGGGATATATGACATGTTCACCCCCCTTTTTACAATATTTTATGGTAAATAAATGCAGAATGTTGCCATGGATACACATAAAAGGAATTAATTTTCATCCTTTTAACTTTTGAAAATTGAATCTATGGAAGATACTGATTACATACATATGCACATGTACAACACAAACAATTAGATTAATGTATTAGAAATCCAGGAATAGGAGATGATAAAACATTTTGGGCTCATTTTTAATTTAATTTTCTAACTGTGGAGTGCTACCTTATGGCACATCAGAAAGCACAAAAATGCACTTTTTAAGATAAAATTGACCACAAATCTTTAGTCTTTTATGTTCTTGTTTTAGTTCTGAAGGTAAAAAAACTGCTAGGAATGCAATTTATGTTAATTTTATTGTTAACTGTCCTTAGCAACCAAATATACACATTTTGACACTTAGACATGATGCGGTCTCAAATTTGTACTCCGTAAGCTTTGCCCTTTTAACCAAAGATTGCGCTTTATATAATAATCTCAGAATGTATCGCTTTATATTTTTGAATGCGAATCAGTCAAATAAACATTTTTAGCAGGATTCTATATCATAATTTGGCATTAATTTAATTTAATGATGCCAGTACTGTTAGAAATTTATACCCTGCTTGAGAGCTTCTAACCAAGGTTAGGTATGCTATTTACAGCAAAAATTACCTATAAGTGCTTTCAAACACCTAAAACTTGTACAATTTTGTCCTCTTATAAGGTAATAATATAATTTCAAATAAAAAAAAGGGGAAAGTTTTAGAAATTTACCCCAAAAATGAGACAGACTTGAAGTTTTTCACTATGATCCAGCATTTATTTTTAATTCACTTTTTGTCGCGTTTCAACATCAACTGCTAACCTTCATAAAATCTTTATTACTAAACCAATTTTAAAAACTGAGGTACCATTTTCATCGTAACAGCTAGTAGAACACAGAAAATATAAAAATGTTGAGGCAGAAGGGGAAAAATTTCACCTTAAGGTAGCACTCCACAGTTAGGTGTGTAGTTTCGCATTTTGGCCCCTGTGGATTTTTCAAATATGAGAGCTAGTGTGCAATAAAATTCATTTTTGGATAGCTGAGTATTAAAATAGCCTTTGTATTGGGTTTATATGAACATCAAGGTTATGTAATGTATGTAATACAGGCTGTTTTCTGTATGATAGTCCGTATTTGCATGTCCATACCATACATTGGTCGGCAATTATTGCAATGTTTTTTTCCAACTTTTTATCGCACGAACTTTGTGATTGAATTTTACGAAAAATGAGGCGAAAGACACCCACTTTTTATTTGATCATTAAGAAGATTTAAGAAAACAGTTTCTAAAAAGGTATCACTCATAGGCATTGAAATTCTAGTTTGATCCAATTTTGGGGGGATATATGACATGTTCACCCCCCTTTTTACAATATTTTATGGTAAATAAATGCAGAATGTTGCCATGGATACACATAAAAGGAATTAATTTTCATCCTTTTAACTTTTGAAAATTGAATCTATGGAAGATACTGATTACATACATATGCACATGTACAACACAAACAATTAGATTAATGTATTAGAAATCCAGGAATAGGAGATGATAAAACATTTTGGGGCTCATTTTTATTTAATTTTCTAACTGTGGAGTGCTACCTTATGGCACATCAGAAAGCACAAAAATGCACTTTTTAAGATAAAATTGACCACAAATCTTTAGTCTTTTATGTTCTTGTTTTAGTTCTGAAGGTAAAAAAACTGCTAGGAATGCAATTTATGTTAATTTTATTGTTAACTGTCCTTAGCAACCAAATATACACATTTTGACACTTAGACATGATGCGGTCTCAAATTTGTACTCCGTAAGCTTTGCCCTTTTAACCAAAGATTGCGCTTTATATAATAATCTCAGAATGTATCGCTTTATATTTTTGAATGCGAATCAGTCAAATAAACATTTTTAGCAGGATTCTATATCATAATTTGGCATTAATTTAATTTAATGATGCCAGTACTGTTAGAAATTTATACCCTGCTTGAGAGCTTCTAAACCAAGGTTAGGTATGCTATTTACAGCAAAAATTACCTATAAGTGCTTTCAAACACCTAAAACTTGTACAATTTGTCCTCTTATAAGGTAATAATATAATTTCAAATAAAAAAAAGGGGAAAGTTTTAGAAATTTACCCCAAAAATGAGACAGACTTGAAGTTTTTCACTATGATCCAGCATTTATTTTTAATTCACTTTTTGTCGCGTTTCAACATCAACTGCTAACCTTCATAAAATCTTTATTACTAAACCAATTTTAAAAACTGAGGTACCATTTTCATCGTAACAGCTAGTAGAACACAGAAAATATAAAAAATGTTGAGGCAGAAGGGGAAAAATTTCACCTTAAGGTAGCACTCCACAGTTAGGTGTGTAGTTTCGCATTTTGGCCCCTGTGGATTTTTCAAATATGAGAGCTAGTGTGCAATAAAATTCATTTTTGGATAGCTGAGTATTAAAATAGCCTTTGTATTGGGTTTATATGAACATCAAGGTTATGTAATGTATGTAATACAGGCTGTTTTCTGTATGATAGTCCGTATTTGCATGTCCATACCATACATTGGTCCGGCAATTATTGCAATGTTTTTTTCCAACTTTTTATCGCACGAACTTTGTGATTGAATTTTACGAAAAAATGAGGCGAAAGACACCCACTTTTTATTTGATCATTAAGAAGATTTAAGAAAACAGTTTCTAAAAAGGTATCACTCATAGGCATTGAAATTCTAGTTTGATCCAAATTTTGGGGGGATATATGACATGTTCACCCCCCTTTTTACAATATTTTATGGTAAATAAATGCAGAATGTTGCCATGGATACACATAAAAGGAATTAATTTTCATCCTTTTAACTTTTGAAAATTGAATCTATGGAAGATACTGATTACATACATATGCACATGTACAACACAAACAATTAGATTAATGTATTAGAAATCCAGGAATAGGAGATGATAAAACATTTTGGGGCTCATTTTTAATTTAATTTTCTAACTGTGGAGTGCTACCTTATGGCACATCAGAAAGCACAAAAATGCACTTTTTAAGATAAAATTGACCACAAATCTTTAGTCTTTTATGTTCTTGTTTTAGTTCTGAAGGTAAAAAAACTGCTAGGAATGCAATTTATGTTAATTTTATTGTTAACTGTCCTTAGCAACCAAATATACACATTTTGACACTTAGACATGATGCGGTCTCAAATTTGTACTCCGTAAGCTTTGCCCTTTTAACCAAAGATTGCGCTTTATATAATAATCTCAGAATGTATCGCTTTATATTTTTGAATGCGAATCAGTCAAATAAACATTTTTAGCAGGATTCTATATCATAATTTGGCATTAATTTAATTTAATGATGCAGTACTGTTAGAAATTTATACCCTGCTTGAGAGCTTCTAAACCAAGGTTAGGTATGCTATTTACAGCAAAAATTACCTATAAGTGCTTTCAAACACCTAAAACTTGTACAATTTGTCCTCTTATAAGGTAATAATATAATTTCAAATAAAAAAAGGGGAAAGTTTTAGAAATTTACCCCAAAAATGAGACAGACTTGAAGTTTTTCACTATGATCCAGCATTTATTTTTAATTCACTTTTTGTCGCGTTTCAACATCAACTGCTAACCTTCATAAAATCTTTATTACTAAACCAATTTTAAAAACTGAGGTACCATTTTCATCGTAACAGCTAGTAGAACACAGAAAATATAAAAAATGTTGAGGCAGAAGGGGAAAAATTTCACCTTAAGGTAGCACTCCACAGTTAGGTGTGTAGTTTCGCATTTTGGCCCCTGTGGATTTTTCAAATATGAGAGCTAGTGTGCAATAAAATTCATTTTTGGATAGCTGAGTATTAAAATAGCCTTTGTATTGGGTTTATATGAACATCAAGGTTATGTAATGTATGTAATACAGGCCTGTTTTCTGTATGATAGTCCGTATTTGCATGTCCATACCATACATTGGTCGGCAATTATTGCAATGTTTTTTTCCAACTTTTTATCGCACGAACTTTGTGATTGAATTTTACGAAAAAATGAGGCGAAAGACACCCACTTTTTATTTGATCATTAAGAAGATTTAAGAAAACAGTTTCTAAAAAGGTATCACTCATAGGCATTGAAATTCTAGTTTGATCCAAATTTTGGGGGGATATATGACATGTTCACCCCCTTTTTACAATATTTTATGGTAAATAAATGCAGAATGTTGCCATGGATACACATAAAAGGAATTAATTTTCATCCTTTTAACTTTGAAAATTGAATCTATGGAAGATACTGATTACATACATATGCACATGTACAACACAAACAATTAGATTAATGTATTAGAAATCCAGGAATAGGAGATGATAAAACATTTTGGGGCTCATTTTTAATTTAATTTTCTAACTGTGGAGTGCTACCTTATGGCACATCAGAAAGCACAAAAATGCACTTTTAAGATAAAATTGACCACAAATCTTTAGTCTTTTATGTTCTTGTTTTAGTTCTGAAGGTAAAAAAACTGCTAGGAATGCAATTTATGTTAATTTTATTGTTAACTGTCCTTAGCAACCAAATATACACATTTTGACACTTAGACATGATGCGGTCTCAAATTTGTACTCCGTAAGCTTTGCCCTTTTAACCAAAGATTGCGCTTTATATAATAATCTCAGAATGTATCGCTTTATATTTTTGAATGCGAATCAGTCAAATAAACATTTTTAGCAGGATTCTATATCATAATTTGGCATTAATTTAATTTAATGATGCCAGTACTGTTAGAAATTTATACCCTGCTTGAGAGCTTCTAAACCAAGGTTAGGTATGCTATTTACAGCAAAAATTACCTATAAGTGCTTTCAAACACCTAAAACTTGTACAATTTGTCCTCTTATAAGGTAATAATATAATTTCAAATAAAAAAAAGGGGAAAGTTTTAGAAATTTACCCCAAAAATGAGACAGACTTGAAGTTTTTCACTATGATCCAGCATTTATTTTTAATTCACTTTTGTCGCGTTTCAACATCAACTGCTAACCTTCATAAAATCTTTATTACTAAACCAATTTTAAAAACTGAGGTACCATTTTCATCGTAACAGCTAGTAGAACACAGAAAATATAAAAAATGTTGAGGCAGAAGGGGAAAAATTTCACCTTAAGGTAGCACTCCACAGTTAGGTGTGTAGTTTCGCATTTTGGCCCCTGTGGATTTTTCAAATATGAGAGCTAGTGTGCAATAAAATTCATTTTTGGATAGCTGAGTATTAAAATAGCCTTTGTATTGGGTTTATATGAACATCAAGGTTATGTAATGTATGTAATACAGGCTGTTTTCTGTATGATAGTCCGTATTTGCATGTCCATACCATACATTGGTCCGGCAATTATTGCAATGTTTTTTTCCAACTTTTTATCGCACGAACTTTGTGATTGAATTTTACGAAAAAATGAGGCGAAAGACACCCACTTTTTATTTGATCATTAAGAAGATTTAAGAAAACAGTTTCTAAAAAGGTATCACTCATAGGCATTGAAATTCTAGTTTGATCCAAATTTTGGGGGGATATATGACATGTTCACCCCCCTTTTTACAATATTTTATGGTAAATAAATGCAGAATGTTGCCATGGATACACATAAAAGGAATTAATTTTCATCCTTTTAACTTTTGAAAATTGAATCTATGGAAGATACTGATTACATACATATGCACATGTACAACACAAACAATTAGATTAATGTATTAGAAATCCAGGAATAGGAGATGATAAAACATTTTGGGGCTCATTTTTAATTTAATTTTCTAACTGTGGAGTGCTACCTTATGGCACATCAGAAAGCACAAAAATGCACTTTTTAAGATAAAATTGACCACAAATCTTTAGTCTTTTATGTTCTTGTTTTAGTTCTGAAGGTAAAAAAACTGCTAGGAATGCAATTTATGTTAATTTTATTGTTAACTGTCCTTAGCAACCAAATATACACATTTTGACACTTAGACATGATGCGGTCTCAAATTTGTACTCCGTAAGCTTTGCCCTTTTAACCAAAGATTGCGCTTTATATAATAATCTCAGAATGTATCGCTTTATATTTTTGAATGCGAATCAGTCAAATAAACATTTTTAGCAGGATTCTATATCATAATTTGGCATTAATTTAATTTAATGATGCCAGTACTGTTAGAAATTTATACCCTGCTTGAGAGCTTCTAAACCAAGGTTAGGTATGCTATTTACAGCAAAAATTACCTATAAGTGCTTTCAAACACCTAAAACTTGTACAATTTGTCCTCTTATAAGGTAATAATATAATTTCAAATAAAAAAAAGGGGAAAGTTTTAGAAATTTACCCCAAAAATGAGACAGACTTGAAGTTTTTCACTATGATCCAGCATTTATTTTTAATTCACTTTTTGTCGCGTTTCAACATCAACTGCTAACCTTCATAAAATCTTTATTACTAAACCAATTTTAAAAACTGAGGTACCATTTTCATCGTAACAGCTAGTAGAACACAGAAAATATAAAAAATGTTGAGGCAGAAGGGGAAAAATTTCACCTTAAGGTAGCACTCCACAGTTAGGTGTGTAGTTTCGCATTTTGGCCCCTGTGGATTTTTCAAATATGAGAGCTAGTGTGCAATAAAATTCATTTTTGGATAGCTGAGTATTAAAATAGCCTTTGTATTGGGTTTATATGAACATCAAGGTTATGTAATGTATGTAATACAGGCTGTTTTCTGTATGATAGTCCGTATTTGCATGTCCATACCATACATTGGTCCGGCAATTATTGCAATGTTTTTTTCCAACTTTTTATCGCACGAACTTTGTGATTGAATTTTACGAAAAAATGAGGCGAAAGACACCCACTTTTTATTTGATCATTAAGAAGATTTAAGAAAACAGTTTCTAAAAAGGTATCACTCATAGGCATTGAAATTCTAGTTTGATCCAAATTTTGGGGGGATATATGACATGTTCACCCCCCTTTTTACAATATTTTATGGTAAATAAATGCAGAATGTTGCCATGGATACACATAAAAGGAATTAATTTTCATCCTTTTAACTTTTGAAAATTGAATCTATGGAAGATACTGATTACATACATATGCACATGTACAACACAAACAATTAGATTAATGTATTAGAAATCCAGGAATAGGAGATGATAAAACATTTTGGGGCTCATTTTTAATTTAATTTTCTAACTGTGGAGTGCTACCTTATGGCACATCAGAAAGCACAAAAATGCACTTTTTAAGATAAAATTGACCACAAATCTTTAGTCTTTTATGTTCTTGTTTTAGTTCTGAAGGTAAAAAAACTGCTAGGAATGCAATTTATGTTAATTTTATTGTTAACTGTCCTTAGCAACCAAATATACACATTTTGACACTTAGACATGATGCGGTCTCAAATTTGTACTCCGTAAGCTTTGCCCTTTTAACCAAAGATTGCGCTTTATATAATAATCTCAGAATGTATCGCTTTATATTTTTGAATGCGAATCAGTCAAATAAACATTTTTAGCAGGATTCTATATCATAATTTGGCATTAATTTAATTTAATGATGCCAGTACTGTTAGAAATTTATACCCTGCTTGAGAGCTTCTAAACCAAGGTTAGGTATGCTATTTACAGCAAAAATTACCTATAAGTGCTTTCAAACACCTAAAACTTGTACAATTTGTCCTCTTATAAGGTAATAATATAATTTCAAATAAAAAAAAGGGGAAAGTTTTAGAAATTTACCCCAAAAATGAGACAGACTTGAAGTTTTTCACTATGATCCAGCATTTATTTTTAATTCACTTTTTGTCGCGTTTCAACATCAACTGCTAACCTTCATAAAATCTTTATTACTAAACCAATTTTAAAAACTGAGGTACCATTTTCATCGTAACAGCTAGTAGAACACAGAAAATATAAAAAATGTTGAGGCAGAAGGGGAAAAATTTCACCTTAAGGTAGCACTCCACAGTTAGGTGTGTAGTTTCGCATTTTGGCCCCTGTGGATTTTTCAAATATGAGAGCTAGTGTGCAATAAAATTCATTTTTGGATAGCTGAGTATTAAAATAGCCTTTGTATTGGGTTTATATGAACATCAAGGTTATGTAATGTATGTAATACAGGCTGTTTTCTGTATGATAGTCCGTATTTGCATGTCCATACCATACATTGGTCCGGCAATTATTGCAATGTTTTTTTCCAACTTTTTATCGCACGAACTTTGTGATTGAATTTTACGAAAAAATGAGGCGAAAGACACCCACTTTTTATTTGATCATTAAGAAGATTTAAGAAAACAGTTTCTAAAAAGGTATCACTCATAGGCATTGAAATTCTAGTTTGATCCAAATTTTGGGGGGATATATGACATGTTCACCCCCCTTTTTACAATATTTTATGGTAAATAAATGCAGAATGTTGCCATGGATACACATAAAAGGAATTAATTTTCATCCTTTTAACTTTTGAAAATTGAATCTATGGAAGATACTGATTACATACATATGCACATGTACAACACAAACAATTAGATTAATGTATTAGAAATCCAGGAATAGGAGATGATAAAACATTTTGGGGCTCATTTTTAATTTAATTTTCTAACTGTGGAGTGCTACCTTATGGCACATCAGAAAGCACAAAAATGCACTTTTTAAGATAAAATTGACCACAAATCTTTAGTCTTTTATGTTCTTGTTTTAGTTCTGAAGGTAAAAAAACTGCTAGGAATGCAATTTATGTTAATTTTATTGTTAACTGTCCTTAGCAACCAAATATACACATTTTGACACTTAGACATGATGCGGTCTCAAATTTGTACTCCGTAAGCTTTGCCCTTTTAACCAAAGATTGCGCTTTATATAATAATCTCAGAATGTATCGCTTTATATTTTTGAATGCGAATCAGTCAAATAAACATTTTTAGCAGGATTCTATATCATAATTTGGCATTAATTTAATTTAATGATGCCAGTACTGTTAGAAATTTATACCCTGCTTGAGAGCTTCTAAACCAAGGTTAGGTATGCTATTTACAGCAAAAATTACCTATAAGTGCTTTCAAACACCTAAAACTTGTACAATTTGTCCTCTTATAAGGTAATAATATAATTTCAAATAAAAAAAAGGGGAAAGTTTTAGAAATTTACCCCAAAAATGAGACAGACTTGAAGTTTTTCACTATGATCCAGCATTTATTTTTAATTCACTTTTTGTCGCGTTTCAACATCAACTGCTAACCTTCATAAAATCTTTATTACTAAACCAATTTTAAAAACTGAGGTACCATTTTCATCGTAACAGCTAGTAGAACACAGAAAATATAAAAAATGTTGAGGCAGAAGGGGAAAAATTTCACCTTAAGGTAGCACTCCACAGTTAGGTGTGTAGTTTCGCATTTTGGCCCCTGTGGATTTTTCAAATATGAGAGCTAGTGTGCAATAAAATTCATTTTTGGATAGCTGAGTATTAAAATAGCCTTTGTATTGGGTTTATATGAACATCAAGGTTATGTAATGTATGTAATACAGGCTGTTTTCTGTATGATAGTCCGTATTTGCATGTCCATACCATACATTGGTCCGGCAATTATTGCAATGTTTTTTTCCAACTTTTTATCGCACGAACTTTGTGATTGAATTTTACGAAAAAATGAGGCGAAAGACACCCACTTTTTATTTGATCATTAAGAAGATTTAAGAAAACAGTTTCTAAAAAGGTATCACTCATAGGCATTGAAATTCTAGTTTGATCCAAATTTTGGGGGGATATATGACATGTTCACCCCCCTTTTTACAATATTTTATGGTAAATAAATGCAGAATGTTGCCATGGATACACATAAAAGGAATTAATTTTCATCCTTTTAACTTTTGAAAATTGAATCTATGGAAGATACTGATTACATACATATGCACATGTACAACACAAACAATTAGATTAATGTATTAGAAATCCAGGAATAGGAGATGATAAAACATTTTGGGGCTCATTTTTAATTTAATTTTCTAACTGTGGAGTGCTACCTTATGGCACATCAGAAAGCACAAAAATGCACTTTTTAAGATAAAATTGACCACAAATCTTTAGTCTTTTATGTTCTTGTTTTAGTTCTGAAGGTAAAAAAACTGCTAGGAATGCAATTTATGTTAATTTTATTGTTAACTGTCCTTAGCAACCAAATATACACATTTTGACACTTAGACATGATGCGGTCTCAAATTTGTACTCCGTAAGCTTTGCCCTTTTAACCAAAGATTGCGCTTTATATAATAATCTCAGAATGTATCGCTTTATATTTTTGAATGCGAATCAGTCAAATAAACATTTTTAGCAGGATTCTATATCATAATTTGGCATTAATTTAATTTAATGATGCCAGTACTGTTAGAAATTTATACCCTGCTTGAGAGCTTCTAAACCAAGGTTAGGTATGCTATTTACAGCAAAAATTACCTATAAGTGCTTTCAAACACCTAAAACTTGTACAATTTGTCCTCTTATAAGGTAATAATATAATTTCAAATAAAAAAAAGGGGAAAGTTTTAGAAATTTACCCCAAAAATGAGACAGACTTGAAGTTTTTCACTATGATCCAGCATTTATTTTTAATTCACTTTTTGTCGCGTTTCAACATCAACTGCTAACCTTCATAAAATCTTTATTACTAAACCAATTTTAAAAACTGAGGTACCATTTTCATCGTAACAGCTAGTAGAACACAGAAAATATAAAAAATGTTGAGGCAGAAGGGGAAAAATTTCACCTTAAGGTAGCACTCCACAGTTAGGTGTGTAGTTTCGCATTTTGGCCCCTGTGGATTTTTCAAATATGAGAGCTAGTGTGCAATAAAATTCATTTTTGGATAGCTGAGTATTAAAATAGCCTTTGTATTGGGTTTATATGAACATCAAGGTTATGTAATGTATGTAATACAGGCTGTTTTCTGTATGATAGTCCGTATTTGCATGTCCATACCATACATTGGTCCGGCAATTATTGCAATGTTTTTTTCCAACTTTTTATCGCACGAACTTTGTGATTGAATTTTACGAAAAAATGAGGCGAAAGACACCCACTTTTTATTTGATCATTAAGAAGATTTAAGAAAACAGTTTCTAAAAAGGTATCACTCATAGGCATTGAAATTCTAGTTTGATCCAAATTTTGGGGGGATATATGACATGTTCACCCCCCTTTTTACAATATTTTATGGTAAATAAATGCAGAATGTTGCCATGGATACACATAAAAGGAATTAATTTTCATCCTTTTAACTTTTGAAAATTGAATCTATGGAAGATACTGATTACATACATATGCACATGTACAACACAAACAATTAGATTAATGTATTAGAAATCCAGGAATAGGAGATGATAAAACATTTTGGGGCTCATTTTTAATTTAATTTTCTAACTGTGGAGTGCTACCTTATGGCACATCAGAAAGCACAAAAATGCACTTTTTAAGATAAAATTGACCACAAATCTTTAGTCTTTTATGTTCTTGTTTTAGTTCTGAAGGTAAAAAAACTGCTAGGAATGCAATTTATGTTAATTTTATTGTTAACTGTCCTTAGCAACCAAATATACACATTTTGACACTTAGACATGATGCGGTCTCAAATTTGTACTCCGTAAGCTTTGCCCTTTTAACCAAAGATTGCGCTTTATATAATAATCTCAGAATGTATCGCTTTATATTTTTGAATGCGAATCAGTCAAATAAACATTTTTAGCAGGATTCTATATCATAATTTGGCATTAATTTAATTTAATGATGCCAGTACTGTTAGAAATTTATACCCTGCTTGAGAGCTTCTAAACCAAGGTTAGGTATGCTATTTACAGCAAAAATTACCTATAAGTGCTTTCAAACACCTAAAACTTGTACAATTTGTCCTCTTATAAGGTAATAATATAATTTCAAATAAAAAAAAGGGGAAAGTTTTAGAAATTTACCCCAAAAATGAGACAGACTTGAAGTTTTTCACTATGATCCAGCATTTATTTTTAATTCACTTTTTGTCGCGTTTCAACATCAACTGCTAACCTTCATAAAATCTTTATTACTAAACCAATTTTAAAAACTGAGGTACCATTTTCATCGTAACAGCTAGTAGAACACAGAAAATATAAAAAATGTTGAGGCAGAAGGGGAAAAATTTCACCTTAAGGTAGCACTCCACAGTTAGGTGTGTAGTTTCGCATTTTGGCCCCTGTGGATTTTTCAAATATGAGAGCTAGTGTGCAATAAAATTCATTTTTGGATAGCTGAGTATTAAAATAGCCTTTGTATTGGGTTTATATGAACATCAAGGTTATGTAATGTATGTAATACAGGCTGTTTTCTGTATGATAGTCCGTATTTGCATGTCCATACCATACATTGGTCCGGCAATTATTGCAATGTTTTTTTCCAACTTTTTATCGCACGAACTTTGTGATTGAATTTTACGAAAAAATGAGGCGAAAGACACCCACTTTTTATTTGATCATTAAGAAGATTTAAGAAAACAGTTTCTAAAAAGGTATCACTCATAGGCATTGAAATTCTAGTTTGATCCAAATTTTGGGGGGATATATGACATGTTCACCCCCCTTTTTACAATATTTTATGGTAAATAAATGCAGAATGTTGCCATGGATACACATAAAAGGAATTAATTTTCATCCTTTTAACTTTTGAAAATTGAATCTATGGAAGATACTGATTACATACATATGCACATGTACAACACAAACAATTAGATTAATGTATTAGAAATCCAGGAATAGGAGATGATAAAACATTTTGGGGCTCATTTTTAATTTAATTTTCTAACTGTGGAGTGCTACCTTATGGCACATCAGAAAGCACAAAAATGCACTTTTTAAGATAAAATTGACCACAAATCTTTAGTCTTTTATGTTCTTGTTTTAGTTCTGAAGGTAAAAAAACTGCTAGGAATGCAATTTATGTTAATTTTATTGTTAACTGTCCTTAGCAACCAAATATACACATTTTGACACTTAGACATGATGCGGTCTCAAATTTGTACTCCGTAAGCTTTGCCCTTTTAACCAAAGATTGCGCTTTATATAATAATCTCAGAATGTATCGCTTTATATTTTTGAATGCGAATCAGTCAAATAAACATTTTTAGCAGGATTCTATATCATAATTTGGCATTAATTTAATTTAATGATGCCAGTACTGTTAGAAATTTATACCCTGCTTGAGAGCTTCTAAACCAAGGTTAGGTATGCTATTTACAGCAAAAATTACCTATAAGTGCTTTCAAACACCTAAAACTTGTACAATTTGTCCTCTTATAAGGTAATAATATAATTTCAAATAAAAAAAAGGGGAAAGTTTTAGAAATTTACCCCAAAAATGAGACAGACTTGAAGTTTTTCACTATGATCCAGCATTTATTTTTAATTCACTTTTTGTCGCGTTTCAACATCAACTGCTAACCTTCATAAAATCTTTATTACTAAACCAATTTTAAAAACTGAGGTACCATTTTCATCGTAACAGCTAGTAGAACACAGAAAATATAAAAAATGTTGAGGCAGAAGGGGAAAAATTTCACCTTAAGGTAGCACTCCACAGTTAGGTGTGTAGTTTCGCATTTTGGCCCCTGTGGATTTTTCAAATATGAGAGCTAGTGTGCAATAAAATTCATTTTTGGATAGCTGAGTATTAAAATAGCCTTTGTATTGGGTTTATATGAACATCAAGGTTATGTAATGTATGTAATACAGGCTGTTTTCTGTATGATAGTCCGTATTTGCATGTCCATACCATACATTGGTCCGGCAATTATTGCAATGTTTTTTTCCAACTTTTTATCGCACGAACTTTGTGATTGAATTTTACGAAAAAATGAGGCGAAAGACACCCACTTTTTATTTGATCATTAAGAAGATTTAAGAAAACAGTTTCTAAAAAGGTATCACTCATAGGCATTGAAATTCTAGTTTGATCCAAATTTTGGGGGGATATATGACATGTTCACCCCCCTTTTTACAATATTTTATGGTAAATAAATGCAGAATGTTGCCATGGATACACATAAAAGGAATTAATTTTCATCCTTTTAACTTTTGAAAATTGAATCTATGGAAGATACTGATTACATACATATGCACATGTACAACACAAACAATTAGATTAATGTATTAGAAATCCAGGAATAGGAGATGATAAAACATTTTGGGGCTCATTTTTAATTTAATTTTCTAACTGTGGAGTGCTACCTGAGATTGTTACTTTGTTTTAATATTAATTGTATTGTTTGCCAATCTGATTTCTAAAGACCTTTCCGTAAATTGAGAACAAGACTTTATAAATGTCTTAATATATTCAAGGCGCTTTTCAGAATAACCCTTTTTAAGGAGAGTGCAAAACCGAATATTTGAAAGCCAGTGATGTGTAAGAACCCAAACAAGTAAAAAAAAAACTATACGAATAAAAAGTACACAAATTTGAAAGTCAAATCCATCTTAGGAAAACTTTGCCACAGAGTGAAAACCTTATTTTCCAATTGATCTTTACAGTTTTTCTTCTTTGTTCTGTTATGTTCAAGGCAAATGATATAATGTTAAACGAAAACTAACTCACCACAACATTTTTACCTTTTTACCTGAACCAAATCACTACTTAACATCAAGATTCAGCACACAATTTTTTTAACATGTAATTTCATTCCCTTATTTAATATTTCATGCATTACTTATCAAGAAATAATTGGGAAAGTGTAACAAAAAAAATTGCAAGTTATACACTGTTCACACTAAGGACTATATAGAACTATAACTGTGTCCTTCGACCTATAATACTTAATAATATCTGTTTAGGGGTGGGACGCGGAATGTACTATCTCCATGGACGAAGATGTCAAATCTTGTTTTAAGATAATTTAAACCACATTTTGTAATATTTCATGTTATAAATGATTCAAAAATCGTGAATTATAAACAGATATAAAAATAAAATTGGTTTCAAAATTTAATATTCATGAGCTGAAACCTGTTTGGGTCGGGGTTGCCTTTTCTATCTTCGATTTTTTTTTTTTAAATATCTACGAAAATGACATAAAACCCTCCTTTATACAAGTCCTAGAACCCCCGCTGTGCAGTGTCACCGAGTATAAAGTACGCAGCTTGCCTGAAAAATAGTTCTCCTTTATTTTAACATTTATTTATGCAATTTACTTAAATTTCGTAGATTCGATAGTTCAGGCCAAAACATACGAGAAGAATTTCATTTTTTTGCAGTTGTTGGTACTTTTTGTAGGATAAAAACATTGTACATTACTGAGATACAGTAATATAGAATAACATATCCAACACCAACAGACCCTCACTATTAAGGAACCTATACAACATACAATATTATACTTCATTTGGAGATATATTTGGAAATTTATAGAATTCTATTTAGATACTTTTAAAATGTATATACAAATATCGTTATAACTAATTTATTTGATTTGTTATTGTGACGTATTTTATGATTACGTGTTGTTGTTTTGGTCTCCTTTGGCCTCTTGGCTTTCGGTATAACACGAGGCTACTATCTTTTTCAGTACCTTTCTCATCGGTTCGTCTATTTCATCTCTAACTTGCAAGAACACTTTGATTTCCTGCTGCATAAAAGATGAATCAGTCTCTACACACTGCAGTTCGTATGCTCCCATTAGTTTTGTTTTTCGTCTCACCCTTGAATGTACAAGTTCAATGATAAGTCTCACATCCTTTACTTCGTCTGACGTAAAATTCATGTCACTTAAAACTGTCTCTAATGTAGAAATTACTTCTGGTTTGTTTAAGTCTCTATACAAGAATTTAATGTTATTATATCGAACTCCTTTGTTTTCTAGTCTCGTCAAAACCTCGTCAAAGAAGACCGAGACGTGATTCATTAGACTTGTTGCACGTCTGTCTCCTGGTCTGACCAGAGTATGCAACAAACCAATCAGTCTTTTTTCTTCATTCACCTGAAACATAGATTCAAGAATTGTATATTTCGTCATCGTCTTGGTCGAAATACACTGATGGATGCGATCAATTAGTCTTTGGACAATGCGCTTTTATTTATTGTTGTTCACATAAATAAACAGAAAACACGTCCATATACGTGTATGTTAGTGCCACTATTTAAGGAATGACTGTAATATTTTTTTCTGTCTATGAAGAAATAAAATTAAAAAAAATGGTGCACACTGAATTACGCGCGTAGCGATTTTTTTACCAGTGTGCATCACATTTTTTATGTTATTTTAATGTTATGAAAATTACGAAAAAACGTTTATGACGTCAGAGTCATATGACTAAATTATGTCTATGGGCTGATAACAAAATAACGTCAACCAATCAGAAGACGCGTTACATCTAAAATTAAATTATATGATGCTATGAGCAATAATGTATAAATTGTTAATGTATCAGTGGGGGATTCGGGTTGGAACCTTTTATTTTGGACGATCGATGCATTTGAATGGCGACATATAGTTGCCCTCTCCCCTTTTGTCCTGGGTTAGGAACCCCATTTTTAAAATGGCTGGATCCGCCCCCGTGTTTAAGTTGTAATAATTTAATTTTGGCTACGCGCGTTGTTCAGTGTGCACCATTTTTTTAATGTTATTTCTTCATAGACAGAAAAAATATTACAGTCATTCCTTAAATAACCAAGAACCACGTCCATATAATATGTGGCTGTGACTAAACATAGGTACGAGCGAACATTTTGTTTCCATTATGATGAATATATATTTTATCTTTTTTGTGCAGAATACATGAATGTCATGAATAGCTAAGTCGACTATATGCATAATCTTTGAAATCTTCTTTTATTATAATTTAATGCAATACCTATTAAAAAGGGTTGAAGTAAGCAAATATTATTTAAGGTAGTATTGGAGTCTTCTGACATCTTTGTACAATAACATAAAATAATCGATTCACATTTTCATTGAAATAGGCTTTTGAGACAGGCAAGAGTATCCATTTATTTGGAAGCCTTTTCTTTCAAATGAAGTAAAGTACCCGATTTCATCTCATTGTTTAACAAATTCAGATTAAATAGACCCCTATTTTTCAAAACGGCATTTTGTTTCATTTTGCAGGGAGATTATGTGACCGAAATTTTATAAAACTGTAAATAGAGGATTTTTTTTAATTTTGATAAACATGCAGTAAAAAATTACGTTTTTTCCTCAATTCATGAACATTTGATAAATATGAGTTATTTCTGAATTAAAAAATGCATATTTTTTAAAGATATTTATAAAATACAGAAATTACCCATTATTTAACAAAAAACAATTTGTGTTTATCTTTTATAACAAAAAAGTTATGTCTTTCTTTCGAAAAAAGAAATTACGGCCACAAATCTGAATTTTGAGCAAATATACAAAATTTCGACCTCATTTTACTTAAAAAGTAGCACATGAAGGTATATTTTTTATTACATATTTGATTTAATCAGGTAAAAAATAGCCTATATGCAAATTTTCATGAACTGGTAAATACAGGATCAAAACTGTATCGTATGCCCTTAATCTTTATCTTTCTATTCGACTAACTTTGCCTTTTCTGTGTATAACTAAAAACTTACACAAAGTATGTTAATTTTTAAAATATACTAATATCATTTTTAATCATCTTTTTTCAAGAGTACGATATAAAGTTAATGTCAGCAAAGTGTGAATTAGGGTTTCCTTTGCGTTTTTTTTTTGTATGTATTCTTAACTATGTTAACTAAAAAACTCAAATTGGGTCACCTAAATAAATCTATTAGATGACAATTATACAAAAAGCACGCGATTAGAATACACGACAAACAAAGTCAAACCTACATAGCAGAACTAAATTATTACTTTGAAATCAGTTAACGTTGAACTTCCCACGTCGAACATCAACGGAGCCTTCCGTTCAAAGTAGTTGATATTTATTTTGTTGGTGCTTACATAGCTGCAATTATCAGTGTATGTAAAGTGCGGATCCTAAAATATCATTTTTACTGTATATGCCATAAATGTCTAATGTAGAATGATAAATAAACAGACGAACTTTTTTTATTTTTTGAAGAAAATGAAGAAAATTAGTTAAAATGTATATGTTCAGAAATACATAATACTAATAAAACAAAGTAAGATATGCGAGAGGGGTTTTATCGCGCATAAAGCCATCCACCTGTGAAATATATACCAAAATAGGTGAATATTTAGGACATTTCACGAACAGATCGTACAGGTGCTTTATAACTAACAGGTAAGATGCTGTTGCAGTAAAAAATATTCATTTTAATACAATTATTAAAGTTGTATAACGTAGAATATGTTTTGTCATTCAGTTTCTTCATATTTAACTAAATTCCACTATGATGATTTCGTAATGCTAGTCATGTTTACTGTCGAAAAATGATACTATTCTTTCATTTTCACTGTGGAGCGAATCATTAGTATTGTATATGCGGTGCATTTTCACTCAGAGCAAGGCTTTAGAATACACTTGCTTGCTTTTTTTATTGGATAATCATTATGATAACACCCAATTTAATTCAAATATTAAAAAAAACAGGTAAAACTATGCCTATTCATATTGTGAATAAATGTCAATCTAATTTACAAAGTTTGTATAAACAATTATACAAACAAAGCAAGCAAACCAAAGTTTTGCTTTACATGCATTAGGAAATTAGCTGTAAAGCCGTAATTTAGCCGACTTGCTCAAACAATAGATAAAGTAAGAGAAAGATTTGATAAAATTTAACTTACGGAGGAAAGTTTGGTTTTAAAACACTCTAATAAATTCAATAGAAATGACATTTATTTCAAATGTGTTCCATTTAGTTTCTTATAAAGCGTATAGGGATCTTTATCCTTATTTTTTTATCCATTTCCATGACACTTCACCACTAATTACGTACATCTTGATATAGATTGAACCTTTGTTTTCCCGTTTAAAAGGTTTTACACTGGAGCCCTTTATAACTTGCTGTTCGGTGTGAGCCAAGACTCCATGTTGAAGATCGTATTTTGACGTATAATGGTCTACTTTTATAAATTGTGACTCGGATGGAGAGTTGTCTCATTGTCATATGCGACATCTATATATGGCTCAGAAACGAGACGGGATAAAAAGGGATAAAAAAAATCCACGCTTCTTTTTGTCGAGCCTTCGACTTAAGTCGAAAAAGCGAGACTAAGAGATCCTACATTCCGTCGTCGTCGTCGTCGGCGGCGGTGTCCACAAATATTCACTCTGTGGTTAAAGTTTTTTGAAATTTCAATAAGTTTCTTAAACTGTACTGGATTTCTACCAAACTTGGAAAGATGCTTGTTTCTGATCATAAGATAGTATCCAGAAGTATATTTCGTAAAAATAAAATTCCATTTTTCCGTATTTTACTTATAAATGGACTTAGTTTTTTCTGCGGGGAAACATTACATTCACTCTGTGGTTAAAGTTTTTAGAATTTAAATAACTTTCTTAAACTATCCTAGGTTTGTACCAAACATGGACAGAAGATTGTTTATGATCATAAAATAGTATCCAGAAGCAAATTTTGTAAAAAAATAAATCTATTTTTTCTGTATTTTACTTTTAAATGGACTTAGTTTTTATGCGAGGAAACATTACATTCACTCTGTGGTTAAAGTTTTAAAATTTTTAATAACTTTCTTAAACTATCCTGGGTTTGTACCAAACTTGGACAGAAGCTTGTTTATGATCATAAGATAATATCCAGAAGTAAATTTTGTAAGAAAATAAATCATTTTTTTCTGTATTTTACTTTTAAATGGACTTAGTTTTTTTCTGCGGGGAAACATTACATTCACTCTGTGGTTAAAGTTTTTAAATTTTTAATAACTTTCTTAAACTATCCTGGGTTTGTACCAAACTTGGACAGAAGCTTATTTATGATCATAAGATAGTATCCAGCAGATAAAGTTTTCAAAACATTTATTAGATTCATTAACTATCCTAGATTTTTACCAAACTTGGACAGAATCTTCTTACAATCAAAAGATAGTATCTAGAGAAATATTTTTATTGATTTTTATCCTTATTTTTGTTGAGCCTGCGATTAACATCAAAAGTAGGCGAGACACTGGGTTCCGCGGAACCCTTACAAATTTTTTTAATATATTTAAAATGGGCTTAATATGAGTCAGAATAGAGTAAAATAGTGGGTCGCATTTGGGTATAGCGGGACACGGAAAATTTTAAAAATGAGAACTGCATTGTATAAGCGGGGTACGGGAATCTGACAAAGCAGTAAGCGGGAGCAGGGATCAGACCCCCCCCCCCTCCCCAATGAGACCCCAGAATACAGTCAGGCCTTCAATAACAAATGTATCCTATGTATGCATTTTTATATTTTTTGTCCCTTTTTCAAGTTTGTGGTCTCCAAATTTATAGACAAAAGACCTTATGGATATTTGGGGTTCTTTGACATGCTGAATCCAACCTTGTATCCAGTTTGGATTTTTTTTTACCAAGTAACCGAAATAGCCCACAAAGAGGTCCAAAGAGTCTAAGATCATCAAACATGAATTGTAGCATGCATGTCGTGTACAATTACCCAAATTTGCATTGTTTGACCTCTGTGGTAGTATCCACTCGCGGATCTAGAAATTTTTATAAGTAGGGGTCCAATCACTGCCTAAGAGGGGACCCGTTTCAGTGATCCCATATAAAGGTAACCAAATGTTTTCCCCAAAAGGGGGCAACCCCCTGTCCCCCTAAATCCTCCTCTGGTATTGAGCTGTCCATTACGGGTACTGTTTTTGTATCAACGGTGCTCTACTTCACGTACCAATGCAAACAAAAAAGTTCGCCCACACAACTTACATTTCATGTTTTAATGACTGTGGATAATTTTTGTCACATACCGCTTCACCTTATACAGTAAAAATCATGCAAGCAACAATCGAGTCAAGAACATTTATTCTACCAAAACTGTCTTTTTCAGAATATGGAAATTGAAGCATTTGAGGGTACAACTGGGAAAGTTAATCTTTTATAAGCTTTTCTGTCACCATTGCGTTTCAAGATGCATATTTCTCTGTTCGCAAGTGTATTTATTGCGTGGAAGATAACGTTCTCAAATGTACTCGTCTCTATTTTACACAGACTGCACTTTCAAAAAATACAGAAATGTCTTTTTATTTTATTTTTTAAATCAAGGAAAAACGTAATTTGAAGAATACAATATGACAAGTCAACAACTAAGTTTTTTCATTTGTTTCAAGTGCATTTATCACACAATTCTACAATAAAAATTCCTCGCATCTTCGAAAATTCCACATCAGAAATGACTGCACTAACAGTGATAATTCATCGCATCTATAATTGGATCGCTTTCATTAATCGATATGCTATATTATGTTGCTTTTATAACACTTATTTGAACTTTAATGCTATGTTTGTACATAATAAAGACATATCACAATGAAAATATGTACTGAAAACTTTCCTTCAAATCAATTAATTTGGTATTTTCAAAACGTAAACAAATACAGTTTTCCCATGATCCTTTATTCTACAATAGACATACCCGCATATAACAGTAAAAATGAACTAGCTGGATTCGCACTTTATATACACTGATTATTGGTATTACTTTTTTTAAAGACTGAAGTATTTTATCGAAAGAAACACTATTTGTTATTTCGTGTTATACACACATTTATGAGGGTCTCCAGGGAAACGGTATCCTATTCCAAAACCGTATAAACACAGTAAAGGACGATTCACCAATGTATGGAACAATATACATTTTTGAGAAAAAGGAGTAGGTCCGGTAAGACCTCTTTTTGGCCCCAAAATATAGCGGTTTTACAAAATTGTTAAAATGTAAACTTTTACTTAGTTATTGGATAGCAGAATGGTTCTGCTACATAAATATGGGATGTTTTTGACACTACAATGTACATATATTGGATACTAGCACCGTGAAGTCGTGCTAAATTACTGAAATCTTCACAATTCCATCATTTTAGTTAAATTTTAGACGGTTTCCGGGTTAAACGAAAGTGGCCGCATTCGTGTTCATCCAAAATATTGAAATGGAAGTTGTATTTGATGATAATACATAACATATGTAAAGATTGAGGATGAACACGGATGCGGCCACTTCCGTTTTTGACAAAAAACATCTGAAAAGTGACATTTTTTCGGATATTTGGTAGATTTTCCATATTTGAGCTTGAATCGGATCGTTTTTAATGACTTAATAAGTTAAAATCTTGCACATAAATTAATTGAATCATATGAAATAGACACTTAAGTGTTTAAAAAGTGGTCAAAATCTTTCGTCAGATGAAACTGAAGTTTGAGGCCAAAATCGGTCCTTAACGGACCTACTCCTTTATGTTTATCTAAGATTTTTTTTAGCATACGACCGATATATTATCCGAGGTAGATATGTTTTTATGGGACGATATATAACATTGTATTAATCTCAACCAATTAAAGGTTACAATTGTTATCAATCACCAAATATTGCATGACCGATGTAAAATTTGGAATATCTCGAACGTATTTTTAGTAATATGCTATTTGCCATGTGCATACAATATTGGCGTTCAAATTAAATTTATACAAATGTATACATGCCATCAAGTTTTAACGAATCATAAAACCTTGAGAATATTCGATAAGCTTATATAAACAGAGCTTAAACTTATGTCGAGCGAGGTAAACATCATTTCAGTGGGATACATGATGTGGTCAAAACCATTCAAATATTTGTTTAGCTATTAGTATTTGCATAGAGTTATTGACAATATATACTAAGTCTTACTAATTCGGTAAAGATTAAATGGTTTGGTCTTCCGATGACCAGATTAATTGGCATCTCACAAATACTGTAAATTTGAAATTTTTTAGGCTTCATCAAACATGTTATATATTAGGGCTGTTCTTTTTTTTTAATTTTTAAATTGGCACTTATTATACCTAGATTCATGGCTACCAAAGCTCTCCATGTAGTAACGAGCATTTCCCCCCTGATTTCGAAACTCTATGACATCTTTTATTTCAAGAAATGGTGGATATGCATGGAAGAAGTAGGAGCACTTAAAACCTCATAACGTTGTGTACCAAGTCAGGGACTTTTTACATCATTTGTTGTCTTTTGTGTATGTCATTTTTTTTTGGGAGGGGGACAGTGTTGCGTCCTTCATTTTTTTATGGGCTCCTGTACTACGGTTCTTCTTTAGATTAAATTTTAGGTTAAGGTGTTTTCGGTTAGGTATAAGAAGATGTCAGAGTATGAGCGCCTCTCCATCCAAGTCTTGTAAAAGTAAACCAGTATAGGTCAAAGTACTGTCTTCAACACGGGGCCTTGATTCACACCGAACAGCATGCTATAAAGGGTCCTAAATTACTAAATTACCAGTATAAAACCATTCAAACAAGAACACCAACGATTTAATCTATATAAGAACGAGAAACGAGAAACGCCTATTAACTAATTCAATAAAACCTATGAAACAACAGTCTACCGTCTTTGGAAGAGTACATATATGCAGCAGGTTTTAACGTTGTTCAAACAGGCCAGACCTTCACCCTAACCTTTAATAATACTGTAACAACACAACTTAGGAAGACACACTATAAAATACTAATTAAAATGGCTTAACTCAAATTGAGGCATACAAACAGAAAAGGTTTATTTTAGGTAATGGTAAGGTTTTAGGCTTCGGGTCATTATAAAAATAGGTACTAGTATATGTGTATTGACTTAGTTTTAGGGTACGGGTAAATTTAGTATATGCTTACCTTTATTTCATATTGCTTTGCCCAAAGCTCAATTTCACTAGTTCTCTTCAAGATGCTTTCAAAATCTTTTTCTAAAACAGCTGCCTTTTCCTCTAATTGTGTTAATTTTCTGTCCATAAGAGGCGAAACTATTTTTTTTGAAGATTCGATAACATTATCGCTCTCCATTTTGAATCATGTGTACCTGGTATAGTGATGATTCGTTGTGAATTGTCATGACGTCGCTGTCATTGACAAATGACGCCAAATTATACCATATTATTATGAACAGTTTACGTGCTGTGTTTTTTTTATAGACAAGAATAATAATAGTTGGTTAAAAGATAAAGCATTAAACTCAGTATAAGATAATCACTTATAAATAACGGTATATCAAATTACAAATGCTCAAAATAAATGAAAAATATAAAAAGTAAAATCACAAAAAAAACTGAACTCCAAGGAAAATTCGAAACCGAAAGTCCCTAATCAAATTGCAATATCAAACACATCAAGCAAATGGACAACAACTGTCATATTCTTGACTTGGTACAGGCATTTTCTTATGTATAAAATGGTGGATTGAACCTGGTTTTATGGCCACCTAAACTTCTCACTTGTATGGCATTACCGTCAAATTCCAGTTTTATAAATTATTGTTTGATCCTGTTGGCAGTCCTTGTTTCAGCCATGTCAATATCTGTTTTACGGGTTTTTTTCTACATCGATTGTAAATAAAATACTAAATGTTTTATCGTGACTGTTAAATATTGCAATATACAATTTATTTGTTCTTGCTAAAATGATCTATCTCACTTTTCTTCCTGTTTTTACAGCTCATAGAACAATACATGGTGTACTGTTCTATCATGTATGTAATTCGTCTCTCTTTGATGAATGCCGCTGACAGCGAGATTTAGAAATAAACAAGAATGTGTCCATGGTACACGGATGCCCCACTCGCACTATCATTTTCTGTGTTCAGTGGACCGTGAAAATTGGGGTTAGAACTTTAATTAGGAATTAAAATTAGAAAAATCATGTCATAGGGAACATGTGTACTAAGTTTAAAGTTGATGTTACTTTAACTTCATCAAAAACTACCTTGACCAAAAACTTTAACCTGAACTTCGCACTATCATTTTCTATGTTCAGTGGACCATGTAATTGGGGTCAAAACTATAATTTGGCATTAAAATTAGAAAGATCATATCATGGGGAACATGTGTACTAAGTTTCAAATTGATTGGACTTCAACTTCATCAAAAACTACCTCGACCAAAAACTTAACCCTGAAGCGGGAAGAACGGACGCACAGACGGACGCACAGACGGACGGACGAACGAACGAACGGAGGCACAGACCAGAAAACATAATGCCCCTCTACTATTGGTCCTACCTCTCCGGGTAATTTCACAGACAAAGTGAAATGTTCGTGCAAACAGTTCGTCTAGATGTTTTCTGAACAAATAACATGTATGATATAAAATTAAGCAAGCTTTGGGTGTTATATTAGGTTATATAGACGAATTAAACTAGAAAGTACAAAATTCTTTATTCTATTACTAAAATAACTATTATAGAATTATTAAAAAAAACATGCATTCAACGGTACACAAATTTTGTTCTTTTTGCGAAAATAGAGGTATCTGATCATTATCACAGTTGAAACTTCGCTAGCACCAGGATTTGCGTAAAATGCCCGTCAATCCTAAAAGTTTAGTCCAGTCAATATTATGCATAATGCCTTAACATTTTTAGAAAATCAGACAACTTGATTTTTTAAATTTTCTTTTGTTTCGGAGATAACCATGCCCTTCAATGGATTTCTGATGTGTCTCACTATTGTAAGAACTATTTTTATAATAAAAATAGCAACAGCTATAGACAACAAAACGATGGTGAAAATTGAGTTTCTGTTACCCTCAGAATAGTTTTTGGTCAAACTTCCAACCAGAGCAACAATGACTACACAGTATGGTGTTAAAGTGTATCGTGTGTATCTGTCCCAAAAGAAAAAGTCTAATACAACAAATACAAGGATCTGTGCAGCAATAACTGAAAGAGTGACGGTTCCGCCATCATGAACTGATAGGTCTAACGAACCTCTGTATATAAGTACCATGCTTAAGTTCAGGTTTGTTGCAATTGTACACCACGTGGCGTAAACGGATAATCCATTTTGGACCAATATACGGGTTAACCAAATATCTGCTTTCCTTTCTTGCTTTTGAAGGCTCTGAAGATTTTGATCCAAAGCTCTGTAGCTTAAGAACAGACACATGTAAAGAGTAACGTACATTAAAAACAAAATCGCTAGACATGGCTCCAAATGTTGCCTGTCAAACAGAAAAATCCAGGCTAGATTCATACCCATGTTGATCGTAAAAATAACGAAAAATGGTGCCGACATCAATTCTGGGTTGTTGAATACGAATCCTGATTCGGTCTTCCGGAATATATTGACTATTGCGTAAACTAGCCATAATGTTTCCCATATATATATGACACCCCAGATGCTGAAAGTCCAACCGGCTGGTGTAACCTCTTGGTAGTATTTGTCAGATATGTCTCCAGTATTGCTCTTAAAAATTGCTGGAATGAAATAAAAACACTTTGTAAAGCAGTATATATAAGCAACTGATAAGTACAGTGGTGTTGGAAACATTTCTACCGAGTTGGAATGTCTTCTGTTCATTTATTCCTAGAGGAGGACCACAATGTGAAACGGATGGACGTCGCCGAGAGCAAAAAATCACATGACAATAGGTCAGGGAAGCTTAAAATCAAAACGTTAAAATTAACCCATAACAAATCGCTTTTCTAACTGCATGGGTAATCTGTTTTTAACACATACATACTAATTTATGAACTACGATTTTTCTTATGTTTTGCATGATATTTTCCAAATCTTTATATTCTTGTTAGGAGATAACTGTATTGTATTTTAAGCTCCGACGGCATCAATTGGGGATTTGATGGTCGCAAATTAAGTTTACTTTGACGCGTTAGCGGAGACAGTCAACGGGTATTTGCGACCATCAAATCCCCAATTGATGCCGTCGGAGCTTAAAATACAATATTGTTATCTCCATTCTGATGAAACTGACAGAAAACAACGTTAAAACATGTATTTAAAATCTGTCATACGCCGTCTGCGCTTGCGAGTACGTCCCATAGCATCAATTGTCAATTGATGCCATGTAAATAAGTGACGTTATCCAATCAAAATGAACCTTACAAACGTTGTTGCATTAGAATTTATGTTCTTCATCAGTCATGTCAGTATTTTGTTTTAAATACTTACCATTAGGGCCGCCTCCAGATAGTGAATTAAAGATGGTTGCCACTGCGTACATAACACATGCCGCTACCAGTAACACAACATAAGTAACGCGATCCATTTTCTGAAACAAACAAAAAAGTATTATTATTTAATTAATTCTGCAATCGCTAAAAAAACAAAAAACCTTTCAATTCTAATACTCAAATTGCGTTGCTGCAACTAATTATTCATTTAGTAAACAGTAGCTATAGCAGACATTAATTGTAATATCGAAAACTGAGTTGTTGGCCGTGATATGTCTAGGAATAAAAACGATACGAATGCAGAAATACGATTTTACACTTTTAAATTTTAATCTATATGGTTTGTTAAACATGTTAAAAGTGTTCATGACAATGTTACAAGTTGTTTGAACTTGATCACAATTTTAAACCATTAAAACCAGAGGCTTCTGATAGTTCAGGCTACATAGAGAGTTGAAGGCCGTCTTAGTAATTAATTCTTTCCTCTCAAAAAATTTGCATTTGATATAATTCATACGAAGTTAGAAATAATAAGGCTATACCTTTCATTCACTATGCACAAACATACATTAATTGATTCTTAAAAACAACCTACAGAAATGTTAATTTATCTCTTATAATAAGTTATAATTTCACTGTTGTCGTCTATAAAACATAAAATAATAATTATTCATGCTATTGAAGAAAGAGTAAGTTTTCTTACCGTGTGAACCTTTCAAAAGTTTCTTCAGACTGTTATACAAATGTTAATGGTCTTGTCTATATTTAAATGTTTCATAACATACTTGCATAACGGTAACCTAGACCTCGTGATCGGACACGTGTTTTCAAAATATCACGTTAAGTTATAATCTCATTAGATTGAATTCTTTTGTGAATTATTTCGCCTCAATCCTTTACAACTTCACTAGTCAAGTGTTTGGTAGATTTACAAAACAGAACTTTATCAGGCCAATGACCTGTACACTTTCCGTTTGTGCCTTATTATTTCGAAATTAAAGTAGTTCATGGGAATTAAGGTTATATTGACAAATATGGTTGTGTTTAAACTATAATGTATATAGAATAAACATACCCGTCTTGTAAACCTGGGAAAAGTTTAAGAAGTTGTATGATATAGATGAAGGAAAAAAATTGTAATTTCATTTTGTGTTTATTTTGTTTCTTCTGGATTTTGGTGTGCTTCCCTCCTCCTCGTTGAGATATTCTACATATGTAATTGGATATTGTACTGGTTAACAGAAACAATGTGGACCTTATAAAACAAATGTTTTGTTTCTTTAACCATATTTTATAGCACGCAGGCTTGAACATTTTATTTTTAAATTATAGTAAAAGTTTATCAACCTAAAGACCATTTACGAAAGGACAACAAGTCAAAGTTTATCGAAGTAATGAGATGATTATCACTGTTTCTTTTCCTCAGGCAAAGACGTATAATTATATGTTAGTTGTAAATCCTTGCTTCAGGTTATACATACTTTAAACTCTGTCTTCGCGTGTACGTGTACTCAAATTATTTTATATAAGGACTTTAAATTCTAAAATCATTCAA
This sequence comes from Mytilus trossulus, assembly GCF_036588685.1. Classification (NCBI taxonomy): domain Eukaryota; kingdom Metazoa; phylum Mollusca; class Bivalvia; order Mytilida; family Mytilidae; genus Mytilus; species Mytilus trossulus. Next base: position 74,189,949 of record NC_086375.1, read on the forward strand.
TTTATTTATGTTCTCATTCGTCACAGTCATCAATCGAATATAAAATGGTTACTCCTTAAACCACAAAACTAAGGCTATATTATAAAAAAAAATACCATACCTCACCAGTTGTGTAGTTAACTTACATAAAATTAAAGTCAGTCCGTCATCATATGCTATCTGCACTGACCGCTGCCATGTCGAAATACACAAAGCAAAATAGAAACAGTCAGAATACATATGAATGAAATATACAGAGGCAGATTTAGGGGGGGGGGGGGGGGGGGGCAGGGGGCCAGCTTTATTGTCCAAAAACACAAATATTGAAGGATGAAATGCATAAAACAGTTCGTGATAATTCCTAATATTAATAATGCCCATACGCATGTTGGGAACAAAGCACTGTGTCAACAACATATGTGGCAAAAACATAGTCAGCAAAAGCTTATACTTTCTTGTATATTGGCATATCTTTATTAAATATTCAGCAAAGCAATAAGTTTTTATTCTCTCTCTGTACATCGACTGTCTAATGAATTTTAAGTCATTTCTCTCCGGATTCTCATCTTCATGGTGAAATATCCGGACATATGATACTTTTTAAGCCAAGAATAAGAATAAATATATTTAAATCGTTAATATTTATGATAGATATGTGTACTGGTAAATTGACGCAAATGAGTTCCAAATATTGGCGCAATTTAAACATTTTCGAAACAAAATTTGGCGCAAATGTTACCACTGAAAAACAGTAATTGGCGCAAAAGAACTGCTGCCGTTTATATTGTAAAGCAAACTATTGTTCTATTTTTGCTTTTGTAAAGATATGAATATGTGCATTGCATGTTAACTTTAAAAAAAATCAAATGTTTTACAGAAATACCATAAGAAAACAGATAACCATTTTAAACCGGATTTTTGTGACAAAAATGTCGGTTATTGATTTGGGAATGCTCGGCGGGCGGGCGGGCGGGCGGCACTCAAATGTTGTACGTGCATTAACTCATGAACCGTTCAATCAAAGCTTTTAGAATTTTAATATTTTATTACTGACAACTAAATGAAGGTCAAGTTCAATAATGGCGATTTTGACTTTTACCGTTCAGGAGTTATGGTTCTTGAAAGATTGAAAAGGGAGTTTCCAGTCGTGTCCGTGCATTTACGCATGAACTGTTCTACCAAAGCTTCCCAAATTTTAATATGTCATTACTGGTGACAAAATGGAGGTCAAGTTCAATAATAACGATTTTGACTTTTACCGTTCAGGAGTTATGGTTCTTGAATGATAGAAAAATGGTGTTTCCAGTCGTGTCCGTGCATTTTCTCATGAACCATTTAACCAAAGCTTTTCAAATTCTAATATGTTGTTACTGATGACAAAATAGAGGTCAAGTTCAATAATGATGATTTTGACTTTTACCGTTCAGTAGTTATGGTTCCTCAAAGATCGTAAAATGACGTTTACAGTCGTGTCCGTGCATTTACGCATGAACTGTTCTACCAAAGCTTCCCAAATTTTAATATTTTGTTACTGATGACTAAATGGAGGTCAAGTTCAATAATGACGATTTTGACTTTTACCGTTCAGGAGTTATGAATCTTGAAAGATCGTAAAATGGTGCTTCCATTCACGTTGTTGCATTTACTCACGAACCATTCAATCTAAGCTTTTCAAATTTTAATATTTTGATACTGATGACAAAATGGAGGTCAAATTTGATATTGACGATTTTCACTTTCACCAATCATCAGTAATGGTTCTTGTGATATTGCCAGGACACAAATAAATGTTAATAAAGCCGGTTTGCTGTCGTTGTGACAGCCTCTTGTTTAATCCTATACTCGTTTAAAAACATTTATCAAAGTCAAAGTGTAAAGAAGAATTTATGACAGGGAAACAAATTCATTGAACATTCATGCATTTGTAGCAATCCAAACCTATCACAACATGAACTTGAAATTATTTCTAAAATGCTTCATGTATGCATAATAATTTTTTACATGTAACTGTCAGAGCTGCATATGACTATGAAAAAATAAAAGTTAAAGATCTCATTGCATCATAAATTTGATAACCATTTTGCATTGAAACAAAGTCAATCACATAGCTCCAAAAATAAAAATAAACGTTTAAATTTAACTTGCTTTTGAAATAATAGTAAGTGCTTTGAATTATATATGTGTTGAAAAAAATAGTTTTAACCTGGCTTCCGCTCACCTATTATCGGGCCAGCAGATAACAAATTTTCTATTTTTGCGGCATCTGACAAATTCATTAAATCATCGGCTGGTGCCGGTAAAATAGCTATGTCCAGCTATAGCACAGGCACTTTGAATAATAGGCTATTTTGCAGGCTTAAATAAGGATATTTTAATCAGAGCCGGGACATAGCCACTGCATTTAAATATACGCGAATTTTCATTTTTTCCGTGATCATGAATGCCGGCTGCCAGAAGAAAAAAACGTTTGTAGTCATATGTTCTGAACGTTTTTTACCTAGTTTTTTTTTTATCAAGGATACGATACTGGATAAGTCCACGGTCATAAGCAGTACAAAATGTTAACTTGAGATTATTTCAAATTATTATGACGTCTTGAAAGGCTAGGCGTCAACTCATGGCGGATCCAAAAGGGGGGGGGGGTGTCCGGGGTTGGAACCCCCCCTTTTTATTTAACGATCAGTGCATTTGAATGGGGACACATAGCTGGCTCCCCTTTGTACTGGGTTGGGAACCCCCTTTTCAAAATGAATGGATCCGCCCTTGCAACTGAAGCAAAAAAGTATAAGCATGAGCGGTCAATTAAGACGTCATAATTATTTGGACTTGAGATATGATACTTTAACAAATTGAAATAACATAATTTTTACAAAAAAAACAACATTACTAAACGTTATATATGTATACTTTTTTCACCTTGAAACAAATTTCCTATGTTGTAACTTTCCTGTTGTTTGAGTGCACTTTGAGTGTGTTTTTTTTTTTTCAATTTCTGCATGCAGATAATATCCGGAATGTTTAAATTGCCGTTACGTTTATGACCTAAATTTAGAATACACATTTCCGCCACGTAAACACCCACAACAAATATCTGATAACACTAGTATTGATTTGCATACGATTATTACATCACAAGACTGTGACAGTTCATCCATACATAGAAAATGACTGGTAAAATGGGTTCTACGATGGCAACTGGTCCAGCAGTTGCATGCATGAAAACCTTGTTAATGGTTTTCAACTTCTTATTTTGGGTAAACAAAACATATGTTTAATTATTTTAAAGCTTATTTTAGAGATAAGAATTCAAATCTGTTTTAATTCGTAATTTATTGAGTTGTTTACCCAGAACAGCTGTCAACATCATATTATTCTCATTTCCTCAAAATAAAAAATTGAACAGTCAAAATGATTGTTTAAATTATTAGTATGCAATGGTTTTATTGCGGACATATTTGCTTTGAAGTCTAGCTTTACCTCTTTAATAGGGGTTAATTAACTAACTCCCACAATATAGCCTCCTTGGCGCTAATTTGCCAGTTCCAGCAAAACAACAATTTATTCTGTTATTTACAGTTTTGCTATTTTGCCAGTTTTTATTAGATTTTCAGTATATGAATTAATAATATAAAACTAGTGCCCTACTTTTGATGCAATTTTTTTAGTCTTGCACAAAAGAGATGCTGCCACTGAAGACATGAACTGCACATTTATATATGTTCCTTTGCAATAGATAGCTCCTATAAGGCTTTAAGGCTATTTTTGCTGGCAAAATAGCCACTGCCTTAATAAAAATCAGTCTTTGACTCATTTTGTCATTTTTGTGGATTTGAAATAACTTACTGTACAGTGTAATTGGTGCTTATTGTTCAAGACATAACCTTCTATCCTTTCAGGAAAGGAGAAAAAGAAGCTGAATCCTTGAAATAAAAATAAAATGGTAAAAGATTTCCTAATAGAATCTGAATTTGAATAATTACCAATAATGATATTTAATTTATGAACAAAAATACCAATTTAATGGAAGGCATAATTATATCTTTTAAAAAAATTCTCAGGCCAGAAGGAGACGACAGTTTGTCACAAAATAAGTATTTTGTTTCAAATTTAAATGTATCCTTAGAGATCATTTTCATGGCCAATACAACTTTCTTTGTGATTTGGAAAAGAAATTTCAGAGTCTTAAAGTTAGGAGACCCATTATGAAATGTAATGGTCAAAAGCATTCTATTTGTTGGATTTGTACTATTAGAATTGAAAATTAATTACATAGATCGATACATTGTACCAGGATTGAAATTTTGTTTGCCAGACTAGTATTTTGTCTTCAAAAGACTTATTAGTGACTATTTTTTTTGTCAGTTTAACCATGGAAGTATTACAAATGTATATTGACAATATATTACTTTCATGGTTTAACAATACATATTAAAGTTACTGGCATCTGATATCAAAGTTTCATCTGATTGTTTGCTATTTATAATTCCCAAAAAATACAAAAATAAATATTGTATTTGAATAACATTGAAGTTTATCTGTGTGATAACCAAAGCAGAAACAAATGTGCAAAATTGTATATATATCATCATGAATCAATTGCTGATCATTTCCTTTTTTTGTTATCCAGGTTACTGGTATAGCCATTCTAGCTTTAGGAATATGGACCAAAGTAGATTTGTATAAATATATGGAACTATCCTCTATATACTACAAAGAATCTCCATACATTCTGATAGGAGTTGGTGTGGCCATTGTGGTTGTAGGATCCTTGGGCTGTTGCTGCACAATTAAAGGAAATACCATACTCTTATATACGGTAAACAACTTGATAAATATATAGGTCACATTTACCCAAAGTTATTATGTAAAAAACTTTTACATGACAAGTTGTTATTACCATTTATAAGCATTCTATTTATTGAAATATTCTTTTAACCTTGAAACATGATTGAATAGAGTCTTATGATTTTTAGAAAGGAAATCCTAAACTTAAACATACTTTTTAAATGTTTTATAAGGATGAACAAAACTTTGCTTTCTACCAGTCATCTACATAGCAGACAAAAATAGAAGTTCCTCAAACAATGACAATGTTGTCATGGTTGTAGTTTTATAAAAGTACATGTTTAAATCACCACATTCTGTATTTGCCAAGTCAGGAGCCTGTGATCCATTGTTGTTTGTTGCTGTATGTTATACAAACAAGTTTTTGTTTATTGTTTTGTATATAAATCAGGCTGGTAGTTTTCTCATTTGAATTGTTTCATATTCTTCGTGTAGGGGCCTTTTTATATTGTAAACTTAAGTGTATCTGTTTTTATACGACCGCAAAATTTGAAAAAAATTTCGTCGTATATTGCTATCACGTTGGCGTCTGTGTTGTCGTCGTCGTCGTCCGAATACTTTTTGTTTTCGCACTCTAACTTTAGTAAAAGTGAATAGAAATCTTTGAAATTTTAACACAAGGTTTATGTCAGACCACAAAATGAAGGTTGGTATTGATTTTGGGAGTTTTGGTCCCAACATTTGAGGAATTAGGGGCCAAAAAGGGCCCAAATAAGCATTTTCTTGGTTTTCGCACTATAACTTTAGTTTAAGTTAATAGAAATCTATGAAATTTTGACACAAGGTTTATGACCACAAAAGAAAGGTTGTGATTGATTTTGGGAGTTTTGGTTTCATCAGTTTAGGAATTAGGGGCCAAAAAAGGGCCCAAATAAGCATTATTCTTGGTTTTTGCACAATAACTTTAGTTTAAGTAAATAGAAATCAATGAAATTTAAACACAATGTTTATGACCTCAAAAGGAAGGTTGGTATTGATTTTGGGAGTTTAGGTCCCAACAGTTTAGGAATTAGGGGCCAAAAAGGGACCCAAATAAGCATTTTTCTTGGTTTTCGCACCATAACGTTAGTATAAGTAAATAGAAATCTATGAAATTTAAACACAAGGTTGTATGACCATAAAAGGAAGGTTGGTATTGATTTTGGGAGTTTTGGTCCCAACAGAATAAGGGGCCCAAAGGGTCCAAAATTAAACTTTGTTTGATTTCATCAAAATTGAATAATTGGGGTTCTTTGATATGCGGAATCTAACTGTGTATGTAGATTCTTAACTTTTGGTCCCGTTTTCAAATTGGTCTACATTAAGGTCCAAAGGGTCCAAAATTAAACTTAGTTTGATTTTGACAAAAAATGAATGGGTTGGGTTCTTTGATATGCTGAATCTAAAAATGTACTTTGTTTCTTGATTATTGGCCCAGTTTTCAAGTTGGTCCAAATCGGGGTCCAAAATTAAACTTTGTTTGATTTCATCAAAAATTGAATAAATGGGGTTCTTTGATATGCCAAATCTAACTGTGTATGTAGATTCTTCATTTTTGGTCCTGTTTTCAAATTGGTCTACATTAAAGTCCAAAGGGTCCAAAATTAAACTTAGTTTGATTTTAACAAAAATTGAAATCTTGGGGTTCTTTGATATGCTGAATCCAAGCATGTACTTAGATTTTTGATTATGGGCCCAGTTTTCAAGTTGGTCCAAATCAGGATCTAAAATTATTATATTAAGTATTGTGCAATAGCAAGTCTTTTCAATTGCACAGTATTGCGCAATGTCAAGAAATATCTAATTGCACAATATTGTGAAATAGCAATTTTTTTTAATTAGAGTTATCTTTCTTTGTCCAGAATAGTAAGCAAGAAATATCTAATTGCACAATATTGTGCAAGAGCAAGAATTTTTTTTAATTGGAGTTATCTTTCTTTGTCCAGAATCAACTTAAATCTTTGTTATATACAATATACAATGTATATTCACTTTTTACTACCAACTGATAAATTAAAATAATCTTTACCATTCAGTGATAACAAGCAGTTTTTTTACATCTTAATATTTTATGATGTATTTAAATGAGTAGTTATTGTTGCAAACACCATTAGAAATTTTAATTGAGATTAGTTTTGGAATAAGGGAAAGGGGGATGTGATTAAAAAAATTGGGTTCAATTTTTCTCAATTGAAATTTCATAAATAAAAAGAAAATTTCTTCAAACATTTTTTTGAGAGGATTAATATTCAACAGCATAGTGAATTGCTCTAAGAGAAAATAAAAATTTTAAGTTCATTAGAACACATTCATTCTGTGCCAGAAACCTATGCTGTGTCAACTATTTAATCACAATCCAAATTTAGAGCTGAATCCAGCTTGAATGTTGTGTCCATACTTGCCCCAACCGTTCAGGGTTCAACCTCTGCGGTCGTATAAAGCTACGCCCTGCGGAGCATCTGGTTCTCTTTGTTGAAGACCTAATGGTGGCATAACATTACTTAGATCAACTTCATCTGAAGTGTGGTGGATTGTTGTTTCATTGTCAATTATACTACAACTTCTTATTTTTGTATTGATGGCTATCTTGTAATAGACAAAACTATGAGTGATGTACACACTGTTTTCCCCAAAAGATTCTCGCATTGTTCCAATGAGATCAAAATGTGGTCACAAACATATATATTCCAGTTCAATAATTTTGATTATTATGCCCCACTTTGGGACATTATAATTTTCTGTCTGTGGGTCCTTTCATTTATCCCTGCATTCATTCGTCTTCCCACTTCAGGTTTAAGTTTTTGGTCAAGGTAGTTTTGATGAAGTTGAAGCCCAATCAACTTGGAAATTAGTACACATGCTTCCTTTGATTAAAGATTTGACCCCCATTTCATGGTCCACTGAATATAGAAAATGTTCGCGTGAAGGTGGGGCATCTGTGTACTACAGACGCATTCTTGTTTAAAATCTAATGGGTATGTTAATATAAAAATGAAGATGTGGTATGATTGCCAATGAAACAATTCTCCACACGAGACCAAATGACACAAAAATTGACAACTATAGATCACAGAGTGGGCTATACAAGGCCCTAAAATGAAGCATGTCTATGTACAAAAAATGAACTAAAACAAATATGTAACACATCGACAAATGACAACCACTGAAATACAGGCCCCTGACTTGGGACAGGCACATAGATACAGAATGGGCAGGGTTAAACATGTAAGTGGGGTCCTAACCCTCCCCTAACCTAGGACAGTGGTGCAATATGTACGGTACAACATAGGAACAAACTATAAGAATTAGTTGAAAAATGCTTAACTCTTCAGATGGAAAAAAATTGAAATACATATAACAAAAACACAGAGTGGAAGTGGCCAGGTACTTTTGTATATCCCAACAACAAAAAGACACTAAGCACTTATCTGATAGTACTGGCAGTTACTGACAGCTAGTTCATAGCCACTAACAACTAATTAAAAAAAAACTTTATCTAAGACTAAGTCAATATTATGTACAGCTACCAGGTTAGCTATTTGTGATTAGTAATATCTTGATAACCGACGACCCTGTCACATGGTAGGATACAGGCTCCTTAAAGCTTCTTATCTTGCTAATTGTCCTCTGTCTACCTTTTGCCCTTAAAAAAACACACATAAATGTAAACAAAATCTTAAGTCATAGAATTTATTTTCTTGTCACTCTAGGGGTTTCGTTTTCTCTTACTTATCATGAAATTTTCTGTTTGGTTTAATTAAATCAGATTGATACCACATCATCTTGTTCTTGAAAATTGTTTTATTAGTTGTATCTTTTTTTCTTTCAGTATGCTGCATTCCTTATTGTTATATTTGTTGTAATGCTTTCCACAGGAGCAGCAGGATTTGCCTACAAAGGAAAGGTATAATTTTTTTATTGTATGGTAAATGTGCATACAATATATATGTAATAACTGGTTTATTGTGTTTAAGCTGGTACCCAACACCTTCACTAAAATTAATGAGGCTCTTTTAATTTTCCTAAAATTTTGACAAAGTATTTGCTCTGACCCTTTGACAAAAATAAAAAAAAATTAAAAAAAATTAAACCAACCAATTTATTAGAAAAATTACACTGGCTATGTAGCAGTTTGACAAACTCTAATTTTGATCATTGAGAAGCTTAATATTCCCTTAATTAACAACACAACTAATAAAAACGTTTGGCTGATTTTACAGAGTTGTCTCCCTGTAGTACTAGTGTTAGGTACATTTGTACCACCTTAAAGTCAGCCATTACATCAATTGTCATACAACAGTTTCAGCATTTATTCAGAGGAGATTTCATCTGTCCAGCATTATATTTTAGATGAATTTCATTTGCCTAGTTTTAAACTTACATTGCATGTAATATGTTCGGAAAAGGGGGGTTTAATTTTTCCTGTCAGAAACAACCCAATGACCTTTGTCGTAAGACTAAGTAAGTCTGGATATATTTGTGCGATTTGATTAAAAAATATAATCTTATTTTGATTGAAACAAAATCAGTTAACTATTATAATTGATAATATACAGACAGACAGAACAAATATTTTATTATAGTGTCACATTCCAATTCAGAACAATATCATACATCATAATATAAGTATAATAATACTATGAAGAATTGTATCTGCTTTACTCAACAAAGAACAGATCAAATTACAAAAGAATAAAATTAAACATTATATTATAAACAGATAAACATGCATTTTATCTTTCTAGACATATTAATATAAACACACAATTTTTTGATAGCTCAAAATTTTGTCCATTCTAAAGTTAAGGAAATTGTCAAAAGCAATGTTACTGTTTTTTGTATTCAATAAATTTTCAAGGCTTAATAAACCCTAAAATGTACATTTTCCTTTCAGACATTGTTTAAATAGTTTTAATGAGAACATTTTATCATTTTAATAGCTGGAAAAAGGATTTAGAGATGGACTAAAGAATGCATTGAACCAGTATGGCAATGATACAGAAATCTCTACAGGAATGGATGATCTCCAGCAAAAGGTAATATCTTGTCTCTCCTAAAGCGAATATAATTCTTAAAAGCATGGATTGATCTCCAACAAAATGTATTATCGGTAATTCGGGCTCGTCTAGATATTCCACATGATATAGTCAGTATCAAAAACTCAACTACCTATTATTCTACATATATCTTGTCTTTCTTCAGGGATACATATCTCTCTATAAGCATGGATGGTCTCCAGCAAAAGGTAATATCTTGTCTCTCCTAGAGGGAATATGATTCTTAAAAGGTATGGATTGATCTCCAACAAAAGGTAATATCCTGTCTATCTTCACCATGTTCAAGAGAACATAATTCACTAAAGGCAAGGATGATTTCCTTATGCCTTATGTCCTACTTGGTATGAAGAGGATAAGTAAGTAAGTAAGGATGATTTCCAGCAAAAGATAGTGTCTCTCTTTAAGGGAACATCTCTTTTTCTTTATTTATTGACTGTATTTTAGAAACAAGCAGGTTAAACAAAGTTGAATTATCAATAAAACTACAAATATAAAAGCTTGTACCAAACTTGCCATCTCCATGTCTGTTTCTGATTTGATGTAAAATTTTGTTAAATTAGTGATACAGGTGAATGTAGTATATTGTTGAATAACAGTTTGTCCTTTATGAAAATCAACTTTTACAGTTTAATATTTATTAAATTAATGTCTAAGTTTAATGTGAAACTAAACCCAATCAATTATGATATTGTCTAATTATGTATGCTTTATTGTGACATATACTCTGCCAGATCCCTGGTAATTGAAGAAAAAAATGAGATATGTTTTCTTACGATAATCGTTTTTAATAAAAGAAATTATCACATTTAATACACCACTCTGTTTTAATATGTCTACATGTACAATATTTTTTTTTAAAGTTTAATTTACATTTATATGTTTGACACCCCAGCTGTAAAAGTAAAATTAACCTAATTCTAACAGTTAACAAGTTCACATGTCACAGTTGGTGTCTTTATTTGGTGTGAAGACATCTGGTGATTGGTTGATTAGGGTTGGAGAAATTTGGAAAACACACATGGGTACTGTACTACACAAAAGGGCACTGGTACAGTGACACATTTTTAGAGACATCATTAGCATCTTTTAATTTGTGAATAAATCTGAAAAAGTTCTGATGTAATAGTCAAATTGAATTATTTTTTGTAGGTTAGGTATCATTAGTTCTAATGTTGGAGAATGCTACAGCTGGATAACATGATCGTATCTCCCATTTAGTTTATATATATATATATATATATACATAGAAAATTAGTTCTTTTATTTGTTATCTTTCTATGTTATTCGATCTGTAGCAAGTAACACGTAGGTGCTCATATTTCATGAGTATAGCAAAAGTGTTGTAGAAAAAATACTTCAAATAGAATTTTTCTGTTTGTATGTAGGAATTTTATAGAGACTTATATTCTTTGAGAGATAATTTTACAATATGATATTACAGTTAAAGTGTTGTGGGAGTATGGATTACACAGACTGGTTTACCACAAGTTTTGCAGGTGGAGAAAAAAAAGTACCAACTTCCTGCTGTAAAGATGGAAAAAGTACCTGCCAACATACAAACTTACCTGATAATCCACCAACTAATGCAACTATGGAAATCTACACACAGGTAAGGTAGTCAAGTCCTGCTGTAAAGATGGAAAAAGTACCTGCCAACATACAAACTTACCTGATAATCCACCAACTAATGCCACTATGGAAATCTGCACACAGGTAAGGTAGTCAAGTCCTGCTGCAAAGATGGAAAAAGTACCTGCCAACATACAAACTTACCTGATAATCCACCAACTAATGCAACTATGGAAATCTACACACAGGTAAGGTAGTCAAGTCCTGCTGCAAAGATGGAAAAAGTACCTGCCAACATACAAACTTACCTGATAATCCACTAACTAATGCAACTATGGAAATCTACACACAGGTAAGGTAGTCAAGTCCTGCTGTAAAGATGGAAAAAGTACCTGCCAACATACAAACTTACCTGATAATCCACCAACTAATGCAACTATGGAAATCTACACACAGGTAAGGTAGTCAAGTCCTGCTGTAAAGATGGAAAAAGTACCTGCCAACATACAAACTTACCTGATAATCCACCAACTAATGCAACTATGGAAATCTACTAACAGGTAAGGTAGTCAAGTCCTGCTGCAAAGATGGAAAAAGTACCTGCCAACATACAAACTTACCTGATAATCTACCAACTAAAGCCACTATGGAAATCTACACACAGGTAAGGTAGTCAAGTCCTGCTGTAAAGATGGAAAAAGTACCTGCCAACATACAAACTTACCTGATAATCCACCAACTAAAGCCACTATGGAAATTTACACACAGGTAAGGTAGTCAAGTCCTGCTGTAAAGATGGAAAAAGTACCTGCCAACATAAAAACTTACATGATAATCCACCAACTAATGCAACTATGGAAATCTACACACAGGTAAGGTAGTCAAGTCCTGCTGTAAAGATGGAAAAAGTACCTGCCAACATACAAACTTACCTGATAATCCACCAACTAAAGCCACTATGGAAATTTACACACAGGTAAGGTAGTCAAGTCCTGCTGTAAAGATGGAAAAAGTACCTGCCAACATACAAACTTACCTGATAATCCACCAACTAATGCAACTATGGAAATCTACACACAGGTAAGGTAGTCAAGTCCTGCTGTAAAGATGGAAAAAGTACCTGCCAACATACAAACTTACCTGATAATCCACCAACTAATGCCACTATGGAAATCTGCACACAGGTAAGGTAGTCAAGTCCTGCTGCAAAGATGGAAAAAGTACCTGCCAACATACAAACTTACCTGATAATCCACCAACTAATGCAACTATGGAAATCTACACACAGGTAAGGTAGTCAAGTCCTGCTGTAAAGATGGAAAAAGTACCTGCCAACATACAAACTTACCTGATAATCCACCAACTAATGCAACTATGGAAATCTACACACAGGTAAGGTAGTCAAGTCCTGCTGTAAAGATGGAAAAAGTACCTGCCAACATACAAACTTACCTGATAATCCACCAACTAATGCAACTATGGAAATCTACTAACAGGTAAGGTAGTCAAGTCCTGCTGCAAAGATGGAAAAAGTACCTGCCAACATACAAACTTACCTGATAATCTACCAACTAAAGCCACTATGGAAATCTACACACAGGTGAGGTAGTCAAGTCCTGCTGTAAAGATGGAAAAAGTACCTGCCAACATACAAACTTACCTGATAATCCACCAACTAAAGCCACTATGGAAATTTACACACAGGTAAGGTAGTCAAGTCCTGCTGTAAAGATGGAAAAAGTACCTGCCAACATACAAACTTACATGATAATCCACCAACTAATGCAACTATGGAAATCTACACACAGGTAAGGTAGTCAAGTCCTGCTGTAAAGATGGAAAAAGTACCTGCCAACATACAAACTTACCTGATAATCCACCAACTAAAGCCACTATGGAAATTTACACACAGGTAAGGTAGTCAAGTCCTGCTGTAAAGATGGAAAAAGTCCCTGCCAACATACAAACTTACCTGAAAATCCACCAACTAATGCCACTATGGAAATTTACACACAGGTAAGGTAGTTAAGGGAGGATGAGATCTCACAAAACATGTTTAACCCTGTATCAATTTTGTGTCTGCCTCAAGTCAGGAGCCTCTGGCCTTTGTTAATCTTTTATGTTATTTAATTTTAGTTCCTTCATATGTTTTGAAGTTTAGTGTGACGTCCATTTTGGCTGAACTAGTATATATATAGTACACATTTTTAATTATGGGCCAGCTGAGGACCATCTCAGGGTGTTGGAATTTCTCACTGCGTTGAAGACCCATTTGTGACCTTTGTCTGTTGTCTGCTCTTTTGTAAGGTTGTTGTCTATTTGACATATTCCCCATTTCCATTCTTAATTTTATATATTGTTCATATACTGGAGAAGGATAGCTGTGTGAGGGTGTCTAAGGGACTAGGTCAGTTCGAGCTCAGAAATCTGTTAAGGTGGGTCCAACAAAGTAAAATTGCATGATGTGAAGTCTTTACCTGGCTGTGGACATGTTGGACCATCCCAAACATATATATATAGGTTTTGATCCAATAAAGAAATAATAGCTGACTGCATCTATCTACTTTAAATATTTTACATAATTAATCACAGTTATCTCTCTTTTCCCAGGGATTTTTAAGCTGGTAGCTTTCTATGAGGATTGTTTCCCTTTTGAAAAAAAAATCTTTTTACTGTGAAAACAGTTTTGTTTGTAGTTTGTTTTGTAGGCTTTTTATGATCAGTTGATCAGTTATTAAAATCAATGAATTTGTTTACTAATGAATTTGAATTGGTTAAGTTGATAAAAGAAAATAAGAATTTATGTAGAATTGTTTTCTGTTTATCTTACAGGGACAGTGACAGCCACTCACTGTGTATTTTTGTAGATTTTTTTAAATTTAAAAGATGTTTAGTTGAACTTGAACATGTTGAACACTATGGCAGTTATGTTATATTCTAGACCCATGATTTATTATGAACTCATTAAGAAATTTCACTTCCTTTTATTCACAGGGATGCTATGGTACTGTGTTGGACTTTATGCAAGGAAACATGGGTGTGATTGGTGGTGTGGCTCTAGGAATATCATTCTTGCAGGTAAGGACTATATATTGATGTTCACGTAACTTGGTAGATGTATTTGTGATCCCTAATGTATATTGGGTTACTTTCTGAGAAAAAAGTATGATCCAGATATAAAGAAAATGAGAATTATTTTCAACATGTCTGTCTGTTTAGTTTGGCACATTTTACTGGAGTACATTTACGTAACTGGTGAATTTTTTATTTTTTTTTAGATATCATATTTTTTCTGTTTCGTTTGAGCTAAGGATTTTGTTTTGATTTGTATGCCAAATATAGTCTGTTTTGAAGGTGCTTTTTTTGTTATAATTGCGTGCTCTAGAGATTATTTTTCAAAATGATACATAACAGAATTCACAGAAAATACTTCACAGAAGAACAGCTTGTATCTACTACCAGCATGTGATTCATCTGATAAAATAACAGACATACAAACAACATTAATCATAACACTGATTTGGTATAGGTGCAACATGTGGTGGTGTTACACCAGTTTATGTGCACACAAACGATCCTTTCCCTGTCAGGAACTGTACACTAAAAAGTAAAACACACGATAAAACACATGCAAAATGCTGCTACTAACAGGAAAACCACCGATTTCAACAAGTTTAAAACGATGCCATGTACTTTTGAAATCAGGGTCAAAATGTGAGTGCTACCACCAGTCCCTGACTACTGAAAGCTAGTTATAAAGATAAATACAGTTGGAAACTGCTTCTCATAAAAACTGAAAAAATCCAAAACAACACAATAATATTTCATGAAGTCTAGTCATAAATTTTAACAGATAAAGCCACTATTACAATGGTGTAGAATAGTATGAAATTCACCTTTACATTAACAATTAATCTTCATTTTTCAGTTATTTGGTGCTTTGTTTGCCTGTTGTCTGGCTAAGAATATAAACAAATCTAAGTATGAGCAAGTGGCCTGAGGCAGATATAACTTTTTATTCCTGTACTGTATTGTTACCTTGTGTGCAGATCTGTTGTCTGTTATACTATCTAGAGATTTAAACTTGTTACTCACATACTCTTTTACTGAAGTTTTATTGAATAATGTATGTTACTTAAAATATGTTAAAAGAAGAAATTGTACCGCATTTGTAAATATAAAAAAAATAACTTAAAAATTTGAATCAAAAGTAACAATGTTATCAAAGGATACATTTCTTGTCATCTATAAGCATGTGATAATTCTAATAAATTTAAAAAACCAAAATTGAAAATCTGAAATCAATGTTTAAAATTGAAAAATCTTTATTATTATGTTTTGGGCATTGAATAATTTTGATGCTTCCTTTGTTTCAACTCAATTCAAAGTTTAGAAGTCGAAATTACGTTCTTTCTTAAAGACCTGATCTATGTGTAGTGCAGAATTCTGTATTTCATTATTTCACTATTTGTAAATCATAAGACACAGTCATGAAGTATTGTTAAAGGATAAATTTTAGACAATTTACTCAAATAAGGACTGTACTTTGGTGGTAGACTTATCACATGCTGTGAAGAATCATCAGGCATATCATATTTATTAATGTCATTGCATCAGCAGAACTATAGAATGAAAAGGTTATTTTTAGACTTGTTTGAATTTTAACCAATTTAGAATTGAGAACTAAAGAAGGAATAGAGTATAAATCTGCTAAGAAATAGAGAAATTTTAATATTTATGCATTGTCAGTATAAGAAAAAAATATACTTATGAAAGTATTGAATTTGAAATTTATTCCAATTTAAAAGTCTGTGATTTTTTATTAGAGATACTAATTTGTCAGAATTTAAAAATATGTTAATTTTTTCTTTGATAGTTTATAGAGTTGAAATAATAATGTTATTTGTTAAAGCTTTACCAATTCTACTCAATCATTGTTGTAAATGTATGTATTTAGCATAATTTTAATGCAATTGTTAATTATATTTTATGCTATTATTGTTTATACTTTGTATTGTTTTGTAATTTTTTTTTTACAAAGCTTAAAAAATTGTTAGAAGTATTGGGAATTTAATCAAATTAATTTTTTTTATTGATATTTAATTTCATTGAAATATGTTTTTATGTTGATTTAAAAAAATCTTGCTATGTTTAAATTCAATTTTTTGATAATGAAATGAAATAAAATTAAGAGACTGGTTTACATTTAATACTCACTCATTTTAGTATTTGAAAGATAATTTGTAAAGATAGAAAATGTATTGGATTATTATCAAAATCATTTTAAAATTATTTAAAATTATTTTAAGTCATTTATAATTTATACTTATGATATGTAACCCTGAAGTGAGAAACAGTTTGCACACTTTCATGTAGTCTGTGTCATCTCTGCAACAATAAAAATCATTTACAAAAGTTTTAAGCATTTTGTTTTGTCATTGTAAAGAATTGCTCCTATATTATTTTCATGTATTTTTTGCATGATTTGATTAAATTTTGTGAATACAATTTTGTGATTAAATCCATGCCTTACTTGACTTACACTAGTAATCAAAACCACTGAGTTTATTTTGACAAACCACCAAAACTGTGAAATAAGCAGTTATAATACCAAATCAAAGTTCATTGTCACAAAATTAAAAAAAATACCTCATTTTTACTTTATGCTAGACTGTGATGCAAACATTCCTGGATACCAGTAGTAAAATTTGATTAAAGAACTTTACAGATTCAGAAATGATAATATTATGTTATTTATTGTAATAGGTTTCAATAAGATACATATAGCAGGAATCATTTTCAATTGAATCCTTAACCTTCAGTTTAAATATGGTCAGTAGATTTGTGACTAAACCATATGTTTTTTTTAAATGAAATAATTTTGTTAGAACTGTGTGTTAAATTTTGGCATTGCTCGTGTTATAAAGTTTTATATATACTTTTTTTTATACTAATAATTAAATATTTATTTTAATCTCTTATCATCTACTGTAATCCAACCTACTGTTGTGCATGTTAAACAAAATTGCCCTGAATATATCAAGTATGAATTTTGGCTAGAAAGGGGCATAACAGGCATTAAGGTTTCAGAAAAGGAACAAAAAATGGTACAATTGTTTCATAGTTGGGAAACCTAGATTTATTAACCAATCAAGCTACCAATGAGACAAGTATTCATCCAAGTCACAATTTATAAAAGTAAACCATTATTGGTCAAGTACAGTCTTCTACACCTAGCTTAGTCTTACACCGAATAGCATGCTATACAGGGCCCTAAAAAACCTAGATATTTTGTGTGTCAAAATATATTGATGCTTTCATATGCTTTCCCTTATATGTTTATTTTAGTGTTATAGATATTTATTTGTTTTATTTTGTTTGCAGTAGATTAAGGTTATGGCATTATAATATAAAATATATTGATGGAATTTATATTAACATTTATTTGTATAATTGTTATAGAAATGTTAGAATTATTTTGTTTAGTGGAAGATTTCATTTCAAGTATAATTGATAAAATTATTTAATCCATTTATTAACATTAATTATATAATTGTCTGATATATATATTTTATATTGAGTTCAGTTTTGATTTTATCTGTCGAAACACTTCAGCATAAGGCATTAAGTGAATCTGATTGTTTTAAAATGTCTGTTAAAGGGCATATTAAAATTAAAGTAATCTTTGTATTTGTACTAAAATTATGAACATAATAAGAAATATACAATTCCCAATATTGTCTTCCCTTACTAATATACTACAATGTTAAACTTTTAGTTCCCTATGTAAAGTGATAGCTATCTGTTTATCCTTAAGTGCTCACAAGTATTTGATTTCCAAAAATCTTTAGTATTGTTTATATTTATGTTGTAAAGTCCAGTGCTTTCTGTGATTCAATTCCATAGATACTGCAGTAAATTTCATTACTTATTTTTCTTCTATTCATTAAAGAAATATTTCATGTGATATTTTGTCTCAACTAAGTATACAAATATTTTAGTTTTAGAGCATATCATACATTTTTATTGAAACAGCATAGTTTTAGTTGTTAATATTTTGCCTTTAAAAAGTCTGTGAAATAAATAAGGCAATGGTTGATATCAGAATATCTAGTAGCTATTTAGTTTGAGATCATACTGGATGCACATAATATATTGTAGGTTTCATTTAGTAAAAATAAAATTTGGAAATTTGGAACAAATTCAAATAGGTTATGTAACCAGGGATCTATGTATGCAATTAATCTAAATTATTAAAAGATATATCAACATTTGAATGAAATATTACTACATAAAAGACAGACACACTAATAATACTTTGTCTTCAGTTTAAAACTATTTTGTGTGTCATACATGATGTTTTCTACACCTTTTACTCATTGTGCAATATTTTGTATACTTTTTTGTCCCTTATAAGAATTTCAAATTTCTTACTTACATGTTATTATTGTTGTCAATTGTATTAGATATTTGGATTAAGTTGAAACTTTATTATTAATAATTGTTTAATGTATATTTGCAATATAATATAGGTTATTTCATGCTTATTTGTTTTTGTGTTTATAATTTGGAGGTTGGCCAAAAATTTGTACCTGCACTGTTCCAACTGAAATCAATTTTGTCTTTTCAAAATTTGAAAACACAGGATATTTTTGTCATAATGCAAATTGCATAATTGATTTCTGTCACTGTAAAGATATAAAATATTCATGTTTTGCCTGCGATGAAATGCAGATTTAACATGGGGCTATAATTAGATTCTAGACCCCACTTTAACTTATGTGTGGGCCAATATTTATAGTGAAACCTCACGTTCATAGATATAATTTTTTGAATAAAAACATCCCTTTTAGATCCAATATAATGCTACTGCATATTATCCTTAGACTATTGGTTTTAATGATTCAATAGTTTTCTATTTATTCAAACACATATTGGCAGTTGATGCTGCAATAGCATCTAGGTAAACATTTTAGCTAGGTATGCTTAAAAGTAAGAAGATTATTTCCTGAAGGTATTCAAACCAACATATTCATGACAAACAAACTATCAAAAATTGTTGTGTGCATTTCCAGATCTGCTACAATGTTTACTATAATTTATTATTGGGACAATGATTCAGTTAAAGGGAATGCCATATGTGGAGCAGAATCTTCTTATCCTCCCAGAAAACATGAAGTCAGCCCCAGTTTTTGTATTGCTTCGATTTCTATGTTGTGGTTTAGGTACTGTTGTTTTTGGCTTTAAACAACAAAAAGACAATCAAATTGTCAGTTTATTTTCGACTTCTGAGTTTGAATGTACCTTGGAATCATTTGCATCTCTATTCAAATTATGTGGTCAAATTTTTCATAATTAGTTTTTAATTTTGTCCTGTTAAAAATTTCAAAATCATCACATACACAATGATTTGTACCTCCCAGTAGATACGATATTCCAGAGCTTTTATTTCCTATCATAAATTCCTTGATAGATGTTTGCTGCTCACAAGGAAGTAAGTTTTACGGACGTCATCGCGAGTTTGTTGACCGTTATAGAATATTTGTTTCGCAGATGATAACCTTTATGTTCCTAATGTCGTAACTACATTTGCGTATTTGTCCCGAATGTGACATACCGAATTAGACTTATTACTTTTATAATTTGTTATAACATGAGCAGCAAGCCAGGTTATATATGTGAGGAAGATTTGCTTACTATTACGGAGAAATTGAAACCAATTTATAAAGATTTTGATTACATTTCATGCAATCTTTACCTGAACAACATTTTTTTTGTATACAGGAAATGAGGGGCGAAAGGGACATTCAAACTCGTATGTCGAAAATAAACATACAACGCCATGGATAAAAAAGATAAGGCTAATAGACAAACACTAGTACGTAAAACACAACAATATATTGAGCAACACAAACCCCACCAAAAACTGGGGACTGGCTTGATATCTAAATCTTCCAAAAAAATTGAAATCGATGTAATACATTTTATATGCTTAGATATTCAAGGCACAAAAGGATGTTACACGTGTAAAAAAAATACAAAATTGCAAGGTGCAGGAATCTTATATCTGTTCTAAAAGTACATTAATGATTTAATTGTTAAAAGTTATCTAAAAAATTGAAGTTATCTTTCTTTGTCTGGAATTGCTGTTAAATCAACTACAACTAATGCAATATGAAATTTTACTTCCTTCTGATAAATTGAAGCAATCTTACCCTCAGTGCATACAAGCATTTTGATAAATAAACTTCACCAAATACACTGAGTCCAAAAGTTTGAAATGTTACCTCAAAAACCTATTAAAAAAAGGGCAAAAGATACCAAATGGACAGTCAACTAATAGATCGAAAATCAACTGAGAACGGCATGGCCATTGATTAGGACCTTATCGAATATAGATTTCGTTGGCGTTGATGGCTTTCTATGTTTAGGTTGAGTCTGTGGTTACAGCTTTTTTTTTAACCATTAATGAACATTGAATTAAGTTCTTGTAATTTTAATGTTATCGAAATTATCGAGCCCATGTTACATTATGATGTGTATTTGAATTACCGTATAATAGTTTACATTTATTATATTAAAAGTTACACTAGAAACAAAGGTTTTACTACAAATGTTAAATCATGTACAAAAGAAGATAACTCCACCTAAATGTTCATGCAAATATCATGACTTTATACTAACATTCACGAAATTTCAAAATAAAAGCAATCATTATCCTTCACTACTAGCGAGAACTTTGATTTATATATTTTACGAAGAAATAAAGTATTATTGACAAATAATGTTTAATTCAGCGATTGATGATCGCAAGTCATCCAAGTTTTGAAACAAAAAACAATTTAAAAAAAATGAGGTTTCATACAACTTTTTTAATTTCGTATACATTCATGGATATGTATGACACTTTGATAAACACTTCTTTTTAGTTTTTCACGGAATATTGTATAATAAATATAAGTGTTTCGTGTTTATAGTTTCAAATCAAATGGGGATAACTTTTATGTAGGAAAAGTTTTTATCTAGGAAAAGTTTATCTAGGACAATATTTTTACTGTATTCCTGTCATGTACTGCTGTAATTCTAGTGTTATATTTAACATTACCATAAAAAAGCGAGGTTTGCCTAGCCACACAACCAGGTTCAACCAACCATTTTTCATTAAATATTATGTACCAAGTCAGGAAGATAACAATTGTTATCTGAAATATCGTATTTGTGTGTTGCATGATCGTTTGATTTTTGTTGTTGCACTTCAGTGTTTCTGTCATTTCGTTTTCCTCTTAAAGTTGATGTGCTTCTCGAACAGCCGTTTACTTCTGTTGGCTTTATTTGATTCATTTGCCTATCAAAACTCACTTGTACTTTTTCCAATCAGATTGAATTCAGCGTAATCTGGGGTATGATAAATACAACTATTCGTTTTAACTTAATGTTTTATTACATTTATTTTAAATCATCAGAATAAGTGTTTCAAGTTTAAGACTGTATTTAATTTACATGTCGTATATATTTCATCCTGCGTAAATTCTGCTATTTCCAATAATTTACTTTCCATGTTTATACGTTGGTTGTTGTGAGTCTCCTAAATAGAAAAGTAGGGTTTCATCGTTGTTTTAAGTTGTTTTTAAATAGACTGTTAAAAGTTCATTATGACAATTCTTTTTTTTCTAAATGAGAACAATGTATGATAACTATTGCATAAGTTTTACGTTACCATAACGTATTGTTTGACTAATATGATATACTTGTGTATGACCTCACTAGCGACACATTTTTGTTTGCAGGCTTAGATCGCCAGATCTCCTACTAGTCAACTGACATATAATTTACTATTAATGTTCTAATTCCAATAGTGGATTTTGGACTACGGGTGGGTTTGCTTGGTGGTGATGGATGTTTGAAAGAGACGATTACTATGTAAACACCCGTTTCCGATTCAGTTGAAGTATCATGCGATTCCATACCTTTGATTCGGTTCTTGATAACTGTATGAAATTTAAACATTGGTAAACTACTGTTGCCCTAGTTTATTCTTTCTTTCGTTAACACACGAGCTTTTTTTTTTAGACAAATGACAATGCTCTGGTGTTATCCTTTAACGTCTCATTCCGTGTAGAGATGTATGATGTCCTCCCACTCAAAAGTTCAAAGATTAATGACTATATTGTTAGAATATGTCTCATTAAACACGAAACAATAGATACACACGAAGAAACATTAAGGCAACTTTTATTTCATCAATCTAGAAATTTACAATGATGATCTGGTTTTTTTAAGAAATGAACTTAATAACACACGCGATTATTTCAATCTTCCAATATGCACTGCCATTTCTCTGTTATAACAAACATTCTATCATTGCTGGTTTGTGGAATGTTTATCCCCCAGCAAGTGTTTCAGATCACGAGATTTTAATACTGGGTTGTTCTTTACTAGCAAATTATTGGACTTAGGGTTCTAAATAGTAAAATAGATGAAGTTATTCCGTCTACAGTTTAAAACTATTGAGCTATTGAGCTCCTTTATATTTTGATATTGTGGTTAACCGTTATTGAAGATCTGAGTCATAGATGCACAATAACATGTATGACTTGCTACAACCCCGTCCTAGTTATGGGTATGAAGGTGACTTTACCGACTTATTACTGAATTCATTGGAAAACCGACGAGTGTCACTTTTAGAGCAGTATTCGCTCATCATACCGTTGCAAAAAGTAAAATCGCAAAAATACCAAACTCCGAGAAAAATTCAAAACGGAACGTCCCTAATCAAATAAAAAATCAAAAGCTCAAACAAATCAAACGAATAGATATGAACTGTCATATTCCTGACATGGTATAGACATTTTCTTATGTAGAAAAATGGTGGGTTAAACCTGGTTTTATATCAAGTTAAACCTCTCACTTGTATGTCAGTCGCATCAAATTCGATTATATTGGCAACGATGTGTGTAGAAGCAGACATAATAGTTAAAAATGTCAAAACGAGGGGTATAGCAGTCAACATGATGTTGTAATCTTAATCACTATAAAACAAAAAGGCGTATAGACAAAGCACATTAGAAAAAAAAAGACAAGAATACAAAAATTTTCTAAAACGCAATAACATAATGACGGGATTTATAAGTACAGAGCCACGTCATATATATCAAAGAAACACAATACGGCTTATAAAAACTTTAAAAGCACATAAGAAAAATAAAAACAGGAATACAAAAAGTACCATAGAACAATAACACAATGACAGGATGTATAGGTAACGTCATGTATCATGTATCAAAGAAACACAAATAGGGATATATACAAAGCATATTAGCAAAAATGATAGACAAGAATACAAAAACTATTTGAACAATAACTAAATGAGGGATACATAAGTGCATGGTCACGTCTTAAGGATATCATCAAAAGCAGATTTAACAGTAAAAGTAATATACTTAAAGAAAAATAAAAGAATAATATAACAGAAACAACGTCAGTACCCAAAATCTATACGTCAACACTATTGTGTATTATTTGTGAAATTGATACGGAATATTTATCAACAAGTTCTACCTTCACCCCATGAATTTTGATGGAAGTCATATAAATCACATTTTTAATTTCTTGATGTTATCTGTTTTTGTTCGACTTTGATTGACATTGTTATCGGTCCTTCTTTGTTAGGCAAAGTGTATGATATTATATCGGTAGAAAAAAACCTGTTATTTGCCCTTTTTTCATGTTATTTAATGTATGGAACAATCGTGCAAACTTTTTTCTTATATTCTTAAAATGGGCAAATAAAATGTGTTTACATGTTAGAGTGCAAGAGTGGGGTTCTCTACAAAAGGAATTCAGAAAAAAAAATTGGGGTTCTTACATCTAAGGGACAGCTTACAATAATTCTTTCCTATGCCTGTGAAGGAAATGGAAAAAGTGGAGTTCTTCGTTAACAGAGTGATGTGGGTAGGTCTTTCCCGTAATTAGATAAGATGTAAGAGGGTTCTAATCCGTAGAGGAATGGAAGTCAATTCATGCACAGAATAACCCAAAAGGAAGATTGAAGTTCTGCCCTGTAATGAAGCATTGGTAAACAACTTCGCTATTTTGTAATTAGCTTTGAAGTTCTGCCCAGCAATAGAACAACAGACATAATGCTGGTCTATCCAGCAATAGCACAAGACGAAATGTTTTTCTTCTGTCCAACAAAAGGACAAAAGGACGAACAAAGTTGTGTTTACAAATTAAACAAGAGAACGAATGAAGTTCTGTCGTGCAACTGTACACGAAGTTTGTTGTCTTGAATTAATTGTAAAGTTAAATAAAAGACTCATAAAAGATACCAGGTTATCATTAGGAACGCCAGATGCGTGTTCGTCTCATATGACTCAATCATTGAGTTTACAGTAAAAGTACTCATTCTAAAGAACGATTAATTTTAGCGATTTTCTCGAATAAAAAAAAAAAGCGAATACTTTTCGTCGAAAATATGTAACAACTAGTTCGATCTTCCTTAGTATAGTTGAATATAGAGAAATAACCGCAAAGCCTGATAGAAAGAACGTAAATGCTAAATAATGTATCAACGAAAATGTAATCAATTGAACAACATGCTAAAGTTGGTAAGAGGCTTTTAAAGTTTTTTTCATTTGTAATTTCGTACAGAATACATTTCATTTCATTTCTGAACCATGACATCACTGGTTATAAATTCTTGAACTTAAATCTCTGTAATAAAACTTTAAGGTGAGTGATAACCAGAGTTTGTATACCCCACAATCTCCTTTTCTTTACACTAGTACTTTCCTGAATATATGTTACAAAGTTCATGGTCTGCCATCTGTGATTCTATAAAATACGGGTTAAAAAAATGAAAAAATGTGCATTATATTAGAATACCGTAAATGTTTTCGTTGTGTAGGATGCGTCGATGTTACGTAATACCTTTCTTAATTCTAAAGTTTTGGAAAAGTTATGATTTCTCTACAAGGAAAGTCAATTCCGATATAAAAAAAAAAAACGATTTGGACAAAGGCATTATTTAAGAAAGTTAAAGATGATTTTATTGAGATTTGGCCAGTCAGTGGTTAGAAAAAATAGCAGATCTTAGAAACCGACTTTCAATTTATAGAAACAAAATAAAACTAAATAACTTTATTCCTCAGCAGTACACGTGAGTATTCAAAGTAGTTAATTTAAGATAGGAGATATCACGAAGAGGACAGTAAAACAGTAATAGACAGTTTGAGGAACAATGTTTTGTAAAATGCCTGAAATATATTTTTTGAAGAGATAAAATCATCAAATATAATATTAACAGTTAAACTCATCGATTGAAGAAAAAAATGACGATCCATTAATTCTTTGTCTGATTTTATCATAAAAACTAAAAACGTTATTTGTAATAAGACATTAAAACCCAGGCGATTTAAAATGAAAATAGTATGACATATAAAGGCGTACACAGATAATGTAATTTGTATTGGGGACACTTATCATTTCACTGATTACAAAAATATTTAATCGTACATTTCATCATTTTTTTTTTTTTTTATAATGAATGTTCTTTATTGTAACAAACAGACTACCACAATAGGTATGAAAAAAGGTATACCGAATGGCATGTTTACACAAAGGAAGCATTAAATAATTAAACAACAATTGGATATTTATGATGGTGCAACAATAGGTTGAAAATAAATAATTATCTTATAACATTAGAATCTTATTTGTTCTTGCAATATCTATAAGTGGTGTTTCAATAAAAATTTTAATTAGTATTTACTCTATATTCTATACATTATTTAAGATAGAAGATATCAAGAAGATGCCAGTAAAACAGAAAAAAAACTATTTTATGTAAAATGACTGAGATATATTTTTTTAAGAGATATTTTGTTTTACATTATTTGTATTTTAACAGAAATTTGCGTTAATGATGAATGTACATTTTTGTGTAATTGCTATAAATGAGCCGGTAGACCCTAGCACAACCTGGTATATAAATTCCACATAACAGGTGTAATTGAAAAAAGGGGATTGAACTACATTAAATAAAAAGTGACTCAAAAAAGTTGCACTATAATCAGATAAATAAAAGGTCACATATGGATAACCATGCCATAGGCTTATGAATAAGAGGAATTGTCTAGATAGGACTGAAAAACAAAATTTCGAATAACCACATTTTTATGTGTATGTCCTTAGCAAGGAACCTGTAACCCAGTCGTTGTAATTGGTTGTAATCTGTCGTATTTTAGGTTCTATGTGATTGTTGTAGAATAGATCAGACCATTTTCTCCTTAAGATTGTTTCAAATTTTGTCAAAACAAGACTTCTAATAGCTTACTATATAGTGCTTAGCAGATTCATCTTTAATTGTCCACAGCTTTGTTCAAAACTTCGGTGTTGACATGAATATCATTTATATGGTCCTTTTTTTCCAAATTAACTGTTCGTTTAGGTGTGAATTATTTGAAATACTAAGGGTTATAAAAAGAATGAAACATTCAAAATACTAAGCATTTCCTTGGCCGTTTTTGTCACAACGTTTTGGAATTTTGGGTCCTCAATCCTCTTCAACTTTATACTTGTTTGACTTTGCTACTATTTTGATCTAAGCATCACTGATGAATCTTATGTAGACGAAACGCACGTATCGCGTATCCAATAATAAGCCTTGTCCATTTGGTAACTAGTATTTATACCACTTGGTAGTTGCCACTGCTGGTAGACGATGGTCCCAGTATCACCAGCCCAGTAGTCAGCACTTCTGTGTTGACATGCATATCAATTATATTGTCATTTTGATAAATTATATGTTTGTATAGGTATGCATTTATTCATCTTCGCTAGCCAAGGGTTACGATCTCCTCCCGCTCTCTTGAAGAGAGAGGGAATAGATCGTAACCCTTGGCTAGCGAAGATGGCATTCATCGAAATACTAAGGATTTGCTTATCCCAGACATAGATGACCATAGCCGTATTTGGCACAATGTTTTGGGAATTTTGGGTCCTCAATACTCTTGAACTTGATACTAGTTTGGATTTCTAACTTTTTTAATCTGCGTGTCAATGATGAGTCTTATGTAGACGAAACGTGCGTCTTGCGTATCAAAGTATATGCCTTGCACCTTTGATAACTATGGATAATTGTCGTGTATGCCATCATATATTATCTCCTCATTTTATAGGGTTAGATACTGTACCAATATTTTTAAAGGAAAAAACTGACCAAGGTATATTTTACATAAAGATAAATAAAGTCACTGTTTTATCAGTCATGATGGTTGATAAAAGGTAAATTGTGTACAATGAAAGCACCAAACAAAAACTTCATGAAAGTTATGAGAACATTATTATAGATTAAATTGGTTACACAAATAGGAAATATACAAACAACCTTTTTTGTCAATGAGACTGCTATCTACTAGCTACCAACTGACGTGAATTGAGCAATTTTGATACTAAGTGTTTACTTTTGAAAAGTTAGTATGAATAAGAACTGTAAAAATAGTAATTATACTTTTTATATTATATATTGTCAAATAAATGTACTAACATACTGCATTTATTGCATACATGTACAATACGGCGTTAAGATAACGGATATTAAAGAAAGAAAATACGAAATTCATGTTAAATAATAGACTCAAAAATTCAAATGATACCGTTTGGTTAGCAAACGGGTTTCAAAAACACATATAGACAATCTATAGAAATGAATTTGGTAATAGACAAGATACAACAACGATGTCGTAAATACAATCCAAATAATTGTCAATATATATATATGAATACTATCCTCAAGCATTAGTCTTCTCTTGTAAAACTGATCTTTTGCTTACAGGAAGTATATGATACACAAGTTAATGTTAACGTGGGAACTAACATTTGACAGGAAGCCATATAAATACAATTAATGTATTAGGATAGCAAGTCTTCGTTTTTGATAATGACGTATCTCACTAGAGTTACAAAACTTCTGGAGTTATGAAGGTACAAGGGTTGTTTTACAGGTTTCTTTTATTTAAAAAAGGGACTAAAATCGACATTTTAGAAAAAAATAAATTGAATTGATAGTTTACCTAGGGCTTACAAAATGAATATGGTAGTGTTTCGAATATTTACCTATCTGCTCATTTAGAACTCGTTGAAATACCTATAATCAGCACTTCTATCTATTGATATTGACAAATTTATGAAATAACTTCTCACAAAACTTTAAAATTTTCGAAATTTTAAGGATGTTCTACCCAAGGAATAGATTACCTCAGTTTTGACTGATAAACCTTTTTGGTCTTCAATGCTCTGCAACTTTGTACTTTATATGATCCTTTACTATTTTGATTCGCACGTCACTGGTGTTTTTGTTTACTCTACAAAATTATAAGCCTGGTATCTTCTGTTTACTCCTGGGTTTTGATTGGTATTTGTCTTTGAAGAAATATTGTTTTCAATTTAAAAAAATTGATATCTATGGTGTTTTGATTTTTTATATATGATATTTTTGATACAATATTTTTAAAATGTGTAAAATAGATCTATAAATTCATTAATACTACGCAAAAACCGGTACCGTACAGTATTATTTCATTTGAAATAATGTTTTACAGCTTTAAGCATTGTCACTTTTTAGAAGTCGACATATTAGGTCGTTGCCCTATTCGATCTCAGCCTTTTCATATATTAAGTATAACTTATGTCTTAAAACTATCTATTACAAACGACGTTTGAAGATGAAGTCTGAGCTCCGACAGCAATGTATATCTTACAAAAAAAACCGGACAGACTTTTCAACAAACATTTTCATCCAGACATACTTTAAAAAAATAGTGCAAGTATGGTAGCTTTAAAATGATTGTTATTATGTTTTTACTGTGCCCAGGAATTTTGTTTTGTAAGTTTGTTTAAACATAGTAAGTAATAAATCTAATCTAACAAAATTGTCAAAACTGATTAACGATACGATATTCTCCAGACATTTAATTTGAGGAACTATCATGAATTCAACTTAGCAACAAGCCATTAACAAAAGTGATAGTCGCTATATAAGGAATTTATAACAAATGTCCAGAAGTTAATATTACAATTAACGTCAAATTACAAAGGTTCATGTCATAGATTTCTATAAGATAATGTTAGAAACTGCGAAACTGTAATAAAAAAATCATAAAAATAAGGCGTTTATCCCATTCATTGTCTGAAATATTGTTGAATACATTCGTTAAAACAAGAGGAGATTTAATTAGCACATGTTATTGGTGAAAATCTTTCTAAATTTCATCAAACTACCAAAATCAATCCATAATCTTTTCTTTAAAAATATGCTGTTGCTTTCTGTGTTATTTACAGACAATTACCTGAAAGCCATCAATTTCGTTTCTTGTGTATTAATCAATTTAATATGGAAATGGTAGTAAAAGAAACCCTGCAAAAGATGTTGTTGTCCATTCGTTTGATGTGTTATATCATTTGATTTTGACATATGATTAGGGGCTTTTCGTTTTGAATTTTCCTAGGAGTTCAGTATTTTTGTTGTTTTACTTTTTTCGACGTATATATTTTCACATAATATCACATTGACCGATGTATACCAAATACTCTGATCCTATACTTACTAAACATCTTACATCTCAAATATTTTGGCCACGAGCATCACTGAAGAGACATGTATTGTCGAAATGCGCATCTGGTGCAACAAAATTGGTACCGTTGATTTTATTACAACGGAAATGTATATAAAGAGTATAGATGTTCAAGAACAATGTGGACTAGAATAAGATAAGGAAGTTTTTAAAAATGATAATGACCATTTAGTGACAGATCTAATGTACGTTCAACACAAACTGTACACATTGAAAAATACCAAACTGAAATTCAAATAAAAAAAAAGCTTTTTATTTTTTGGTGATATAATTTGTTGAAATAGAACTTCTTAAACATTATTTAAATCTTACCTGAGTTTAATCAATAAATATCGGCTCGATAAGTTCTTATTTGCACACGAAGCAACTGTACCCTTAAACAATAAAACATTTGTTTTTATCCTGATTGTTTTCAACACTTTAAATAACAAAGTTTATAAAGTTAAGTGATTGACACCTTGAAATTGGTCAACCACAATTCTTAACTGCAGGAAGATAGCAAATTATCAGCATGAGAGAAGCAAGTACGTTGCCGTGACAATTGCACGTATTGTTGGTCATCACCATTCCACTTTAAGTCATTTTTAGAAAGAAAAGCAAGAAACAGACGATGTTAAAGACTTTTCGAGATAAAAAAAAACCCCTACAACATCTGCTAGGGAAAATCAAGCATTTTGAAGGCTGGTCAGGCGGAAACCCATTGCAAACAATACAATCTTTAAAAGAGAGTGGTGGCCAGACAGGAGCCTTTACACAAGAACTGTTCGAGATCGACTCATCGACTGGTTATCGTGCGATAAGACCATTTTAGGGACCTTTGCTTACGAATAGACACACAAATGCCCGTATCTAATGTAGTGCATGCGCAGAGCTCGCCAAAGTTAGAAATAAGCATCGTGGAGGACGATTCATTGTTCTAATAAAATTTTGTTTATCTTCCTTGGCTCGATCATAGCCCGGATTTGAACCATATCGTGCATACATGGGAAAAAGATGGGCGTAATATGAGCGAACGGACATCCCAGTTCTAGCACGTCATGAAATAAACAATGCCCTTCATCAGGAATGGTTGCTGCTACCTTAGCAACAAATTAGTCGACCTTAAGCAGGAATCAGCAGACGTTAAGGGGCGGTCATTCGTTTGAATGGAGGCTGCGCATAAAGTACTAATTATTTGGCGTATAACGAGCAACCATGATGTGAACAATCATCTTAAGAGTAATTTTGAAATGTCTGACATTTGAAGTTCAACTACAGTAAAAGTTGTAAAATGCATTTTTTTGTACAAAAAACACTTCATTTTGTTATCAAAATTGTGGTTAGATAAAACATTTTTTGTTCGTATATGTTTTGTTCGTTTTGATGCCAATGTTATCATTAACTATGTTTCAATATGATTTTACAGTTATTTTATAATATTTCATCCAAAATAAGAGGCTGAGTTTTAAG
Organism: Mytilus trossulus; assembly: GCF_036588685.1. NCBI lineage: Eukaryota > Metazoa > Mollusca > Bivalvia > Mytilida > Mytilidae > Mytilus > Mytilus trossulus. Next base: position 74,221,459 of record NC_086375.1, read on the forward strand.
TTTTAAAAAATCAAGGTGGTGCAATACTTTTTTTCCATGTGTATACTTAAAAGATTTGCTGTCAAATTAACAGGTCACTGAATTATTTTTTTCAATCGATTTCTAGTAAATTTGTAATGTCAAAAAATTTAATGCAAAATTTTACAAAAATCAAAAAATGTGTAGCTGCATAAAAGTATGATTTTTAACACAACGTTTGAATAGCGTGCAGCTTGTCTACCTAGAGAGTTGTGCATTTACTATACTTAGGCCGTGTTATTTCTAAAAAGATTTTTTTACCATGGAATATGTTATCTTATGCGGTTAATTCTTTGGTTACCCTCACACAGTATCAAGTATAAATATTAATGGATGATTTTAGGTCGTTCAGTGCAAATTATTGATGAAATATGTGGTACAATGATATGATAGACCAATTTCATTGTACTTTGTTTTTGTTTTGGCTTTTAAATTGTTTGCTCTGAGCGTCACTAAAGAGTCTTATGTAGACCAAACGCGCGACTGACGTATACAGTTATAAGCCTGGTACCTCTGATCTCGCCTCTGATATGACAACTATTTTAAGGTTGCTTTCAATTGAGGAGTATAGTTTTGTATAATAATATTGTCTTCAATGGGATTGTTATCTTTTTGTCACATCCATCATTTCCATGATTAATTCTCTTCAAATCAACAAGGATACAAAACATTTACATTTGTACCTAACTAAAATACTCGTTGCACGATTCCAAATTTCACTTTTGCGGTATTTGTTCCAAATAGAAATTAAGGAAAACGACAAAAGCCATCGACAACTGTCCATTGAAGACAAAAGGACAATAACATAAACAGTTACAGTTTTTATGTATAAACATGTACATGCAAAGTGCAAATTTTAACCTTCGTTTCCTCTCCATTGGTCTTATCAGTAGCGCTCAAATAAAAAAAAAAAGAAAGACCAAATGAAAGACGAACAGCTGTAAGACTTAATTGACTTTTCCATTTATAATTATTATAAATAAGATCTTTGCATATTTGTTACTTATATTTACGACGTGGCGTAATGAAAAAGTATATAAAATTATAACAAAATTAAGAATTCTTTTCAATTGAAGTTTGTAAAAACATTGTAATTATTTTCTGAATACAATTATATAACGGTTTTGAATATTCAATAATCACAATATTTGCCTGAATCAACTTTTTGTTATCTTGACTTTAATTGTAACATCAGTTTATTTGGCAACTCCTATGTTAAAGCAGTAGAGATAAGCACCACCGCGTAATAAACGGCCCTGTGGGGGTATTGTTTTACAACTTAGTGTATAAGAGTAAATTTAATGGGTATACTTTGCTAAATGCATGAGATTTAAAAGTATAAAGCAATAGTTGTATATCGGCTTCATATATATTAAAATATTAGGCTGAAAACGGGATAGATTAATTTTTTTGTCCTAATTTCTTGGCCCACCTCCCGATTTGGATTTTTACACCTTTCATATTGCCATTTCATTTCAAAACATATACCATAAGTCTGAAACCCCATTAGAAGGATGATTGTATAAAAAATGTACTTATGAACACCAATTATATGTTCATTAAATCTGAATTATTAGGGATAAAATATACTTAAAACGAGTTAATGAAAAAAATAGTTATTATATTTATAGGTACGTCTGAGCCAGTGACAACTCTACAACAGATTTATATATCGGATCACGTATCTCGATTAATTTTTTTACGCTTGATAAATGTTACAGGCACCTTCACGAACTACATGACAAAATCGATATGTATCTGTCTTAGTGGGTTAACGAATATTTTCAGTATAGAGTTGTGGTATGTTAATTTACTCTTTTTGTCCTATTCCAGATTGTGGCATGTGTTTTTTGTCAAGACAGTTGTTTTTCGAGTAGTTCCCTTAGTAGATTTAGTCAGTATTGCCGTTGTCAGTTGTTACCGACTTAATGTTTTTTTTTACGTGATAGTTCGGTATTTCGATGCGTGCCTAGCAGGAGACTAGATCCTTCTCTATCAATCCGGTCTCGCCACATTTTGGAGTCCTTGTGTTTCTGTTTTACCTGTTATTAGATTGTAACAATGGTAAACTTATGTTGCCTTAAGTTTCAGCTAGGGATGCCATTTCATCCATTACTTTAAAAACTTCGGCATTATCATGATTGCATAACCTAATATGTGTATTAATGTTAATAATTCTTCAAAAACAATTAATAATAAGGTGATTATAATTGTAATATCTGATCTTTTTGAGGATTGTTTATTTTTTAAATTGATTTAACGATTCAAATGAAATTTTATCATAGTCATTAATCATCATTTGGTTGAAAAAATGAAATTATTATTTGCCGTATTTGTCATCAGTCTAAATAAATGTATAAATAGAAGATTTCATTTAATTTATTGTAATTTCAAATTATCTGTAAAAAAAAAACGTTTACAAAGATTGTTCATCCTGTATGGTAGCATGTGAATGGAAGTCATGTGAATCGAAGTCCTTGTAAATATTTGATATAAATATCTTAAACATCTTGATTTCTACAAATAGGGTGACATTCAGTTGCCTTTGTTAATATTTAATACTTAATGCATATCATAATGATTCTTTGACTTATGGTGCAAAAGTAATATTCATTTGTGTCTATGCGTAAAATCAAACGTCACGAATTACATAATATGTGATAGATTTAGCACCCGTTAGTTATAATAATACAATTTATAGATATATTTTTCAGATCAAATGTTGCTTTTGTTTTTTTAGCAGAATGTAAAATCACAAAAATACTGAATTTAAGAGGAAAATCAATTCGGAAAGTCCATACTTACATGGCAAAATCAAATAACAAAAAAGCAGTCCAGTGTTTCCCTCGGAGTTTGTTTGTGACCTGGATTTGTTAAAATTAAATCGATTTATGACTATTGAACAGCGGTATACTACTTTTGCCTTCATTTGGAACCCTAGCAATGGGTCTTTCAGATGAGAAAGCCCATATTTTGGTAATCTAGAGACAGTTGTCAAGAAGATTATGACGTTTAAAGTGAATTTAGTAGATGTTTTGTGAAACTAAAAGACGATCTAGCAAAACAGACTATCAATTTGATTTCAAGCAAAAATTTGAACATCAGGACTAATGTTGATCTTCATAAAACATCATGCATCTTAAAAAACAAAAAAAGTTGGGTTTTTTTAAATTGTATTAGAATACATTATGGAAAATTTAAACATTTGTAAGTTGGATATAGAAACACAGATACCATATCTCGGTCCCATTAAATTTTAGTGTTATCTATAATTATTGAAATTGTTAGATCTATTTTTTTTTTTTTTTTTTATATATATAACTGAGAATGGCAACAGGGGTGTGACAAAGAGACAAATAAAGGCAACAGTAGTATACCGCTGTTCGATCGAGAGAAAACATATCCGGAATGTAAACTAAAACAGAGGGAAACACGTGAACTTTGAGAGAAAAACTATGAACCACTAAAACACTGAAGTGCAACAAAAAACAAAAGATAATGTAACACACACAGAAACGAACTTAAAGATAACAATTTTCGTACAGGAGATTTTAAGAAAAAGTGGTGAGTTGTACCTGGTTATGTGGCTAGCCAAACCTCGCTCTATTATAGCAATTCTAAATATAATACTAAAATGGCAACATTACATGACGGGAGTATAGTACAAATAAAATCAAAAACATTCAAGCCAGAGAAATACACAAATAAACAATACAATAGTTCATTTCGACATGGTAATAGTTATCAAAGGTACCAAGCTTATAATTTGATAATCAGACCCGCTTTTCGTCTACTTGAGACTCATCAGTGACGCTCTAGTAACAAAGCAAACTATGCATTCCAAAATTATGATATAACCAATGTTCTATAATTTGGCGGAAAAAGAAGAGAAGACAATAAAAAAAAATTCTGACATCATTATATAAATTCACAGATAAATTATTTCTTGATAACAGCATTCAGTACACTTGGCTATGATCGTTTTTTAATGGAAGCTTCCAGAGAATGGTATAAAATTATGTATTTGTTAGTTTTAATTTGCTTTTAATTAACGTTCAATAACTGCGAGTACTCTATAATTTAGTGTTTATTGTTTGAATGTTAAATGTTTTGTTTTGTTCCGATCTATTCAGATACGTCAGTTACAACTGAATTTTACGGCTTGTTCATTTGTTGTGCTGTTACACCGTCCACTGTCACAGCTCAGGGTAGGGTTGAGCGCTCACTAAAGTATTTAACCCCGTCACATTTGTCAGGTACCTGTCCACAGCCAGACGTCTGTATAATGACTGTGTTGCTATCATAAGTAACGTATTTGTTCTAGATTTTGAACAGAGTATTTGAAACTTAATGGCCATTGAAAACAACACTGGATGCATTGGTGTTTTTTTACACTTTACGATATTAAATTCTGATTAACTAGTTGATCTTATTGAACTGTCCAGTACGAAAAAAACACACTTTAAAAGTCTTCTTTTACTTTTTTCAACATTACCTTCGCGAAATCATTCTGCTGTTTCACTAAATATCTTAGTATTGTATTTCCAGTTGATTGATACGAAGTACATATACTATACACTTGGGTGCTTCATCGCTGTTTTTTTTCACTCACGTTTAGTTTCTAGTAATTATCGGAAGAGAGGATGGCGGGAACAGTAATAAGATGTATAATGTTGTAAAATTTTCGTTGATACTACGAAGCTAGACGCGTCCATTTATTGATAATTAATGTCTGTTGTTCTTTTTACCTTATCAAATGTTTATGTGACATGTTGACTAGAAAGGTTAATAGATGAATAAATTTGGCACTTTCGACTTTACTTATTAAAATCCAATATTTTTTATTACAGTTACTCTTTGACAGACTTGTTTCACGTTTGAATTGTTTAACATTTGTAATTTCGGGACCTTTTATAGCTGACTATGTGGAATTAATCTCTTGAAGTGAGTTGCCTCATTGGCAATCATACCACATCTTCTTTTTTATATTGTTATTCTCATATCATAAGTTGTCTACATGTTTCAACATTTACAAATGATAATGGTGATGATGAATCGATTATAATTTTGTTTGTTTTAAAAATCATATTACAAAAGGGGGGGGGGGAGTATTCGTGCTTTGTTATTAATTATCAATAGTATAACATAATTGTCATTTTGATTATTATCACTATCATGAATATTATTATCATCATTTTAACTATTATAATCATAATTTTTATTTTTCATCTTGAATAAATGCATTTGATTTTTTAGGTGCGATCATTTATCAATTAAATGTTTTTATTTGAGATAGTAAAATCTATTGTTAGTGAAAAACAAAACCTATCTCTTTGACATATTTTCCTAAATGATTAAGATTTTAGGGTTTTAGGTGAATCTTTATGATTGAAATATTTTTCCAAAAATTGAGCCTAAAAAAAATCTCTAGAAGAGCAAATAGTTGGACTAGTTTATCTCTAAATTTAGTCATTATTAATTAATAAAGCGTGTATTGGTAGTATCTGGACTATGGACATATTTAACCCTTTAGGAAGTAAGATTTTTTATAAAGATGGTATTAATACATTTGATAAAATGCAAGGATATAATGATTATTATTTTGCTTAAGGCCAAAACAGACTAAACATAGTATATCGTTCTTCAGAGTTCTACATGACTGGTTTAATGATAGAGACAATGGACTCCCTTGTATTAGCGCATGTGTAATGCATTGTTGAATTATCCTCGAACGTGGCGTGGAGGCAAGTTTCAGTGATTGAGATGGAATTTCAGTAACTGCTGAAACAAAGTTCCAAGTTTAAAATTAAAGGATTATTTTACCATTATACAACATGTTCTAAATTTTATCTTTTGACCAAAGGAGGTCGTTATGGCAATTTCAGGAATTAAAAGAAAATTGTGATGGAAACACCATCTTGGGTAAAACATTTCGATGATAATCGTTACAACCAGCATGAGAAACATGACGATTCCTTCTCAACAACAATGCTGTCGGACTTCTCAGAAACAATGGTAAGACTATATAAATGAATTGCCTAGGACTTTATTCAAAGAAGATGAAATATGCTAACCAATATTAGTAACAGATTATCAATACCCTAACCATTTACTTAAATAGGGTAATCTACCTGTTTCTAAAGGAATTAAAAAAAAATCTGTACATTTTGCAGCATTTAGGTTTGAATAAAAAAATATCTGAGTAAAGTTAAATGCAAGAAAATACTCTTCTAGCAGTAAACGCACAACTCTTTGATTGAATTCTTGTCCATCTACATCAAAATCAAAGGATTAGTGTGTTTTTTTTGTGTTTTTTTTTATCAAATCCAAATAGTCAGGTTTTTTTATAAAATAATTTATTTTATACATATCGCATGTTTATCATGACGATAAAAACGGTTGTATACTTATGAACTTGTCCTTTTTTTGTAAATCCCAAACTATTGTCGTCAATGAAATTTACGTGAGAATAGATGTTACGGAATATTTTGCACTAATTTTGTAATATTCCCACTTTAACATAGATATACCATTTTACATATAGTCATTCGTCTTCTGTTAGAATGCATGTAAATCTTCAGTGTATTGTCTGACATCTTTATCTATATATTATCTGCATGTTTTATGTTAAAACTAATTTACTGTCAATCAAACTTATTAGAGCATTTCTCCCTTGCATAAAATAATAGTTGTCATCATTATTTTGTATTACTTTGAACAACGTACGATTCAAAAGTTAGCAGGCAGATTCCTTTTATTTTCGGTATAATTATTTATATTCTGAAATATTTCAATTAACGCAACCATCTGAGACCCTTGTTAGCAGTAAAAACATTTAAAAAGCAACTCATAGTATTATTTCTATTGACATTTGTGATGTCGACAAGGCACTTTATAAAAACTCACCAGATTTGCTAGGCAGAGCATTGAAAACTTATAGTAGCGTAGTACGGTATGATTAGCGGCAATAGCCCAGTAGCGGACAGAGGAGTAGCCTTCGAGTCTCGTACGGTGTAATTACCTGCTGTCTAGTTATTTTGTTTCTATGTAATATAACTTTGAGACTAGTATTTTGAGAAACCTTTTTGTCTTCAATTGAACTCACATATAGAGTTAAATGTGCATCAATTAAAACAAATAGGGCAGACAGGAACAACAACAACTGCTGACTTACATGTTACAGGCTAGTGACAGGCACTTAATATGAATGGCGGTGTTTGATTTTGTTGTGAATCCGTTGCTTAATCTGACACAAGTGTGTTAAACAATGATATAAGGAACCTATTGTAAAACATCAGTTGAAAAAAATTCATTATATGTGAACTTGGCCAATGACGAAAATAAACGACACAAAGTACCCGTCCAACAGTACTCGCAGTTTACTGCAACCTAGTTTCACTGTTTAAATTTTTCATCTAAGACTTATTTTATTGTATCATATTTAAACAAAAGGTAAACGACAACTAAGTATTATGTTTCCTATCGGTCTTTCAGTAAACCTGCTAACTAAAACTCTTTTGTAAAAGCCAAATGGCATCTGTATCCCAGATTTACATGTTTGGGGGAATGGGTACAGGTAAATGAAAAATTCTATTCGACGTGACCTAGATGAAATTTCTTTGAATATAAGCTGCCTAAAAAGCTATTCGAAGTCACTAGTTTCCACCAATCAACAGTTGAACCTAATAGACAACATACATTCAATTCAAAACAATTAATTAACATACGGGCCCTGTCTCTTTGATGAGGATCACGATGCTGTCACAGTGACAGACATAAATAAACTTCCTACAAAAAGGGGAATTTTAATGACATATAATTGACTGCAATATAATTAATATCCTCATAAAACATCTATATTACCTCATGATATAATTAGATCTAGTCTGTTACATGCATATACTATATTAATAGTTTCATCTACCCGGTACATAACAATTATTGTAATTATTATGACATTTATCAACCACTCGTGTAAGACATAACATTACAACTTTTTTGTAACCTTGTTAACTATGTAATTTGTACGAGTTTTGTCTTCAGGGTGATTAAACGTTTTATTTGATAAATACTTTTGTATGTTTACTAAAAACATCAGGTGTTAAAAGACTTGTAACATCTGATTGAGAATACTGTTGTTTTACGAACCTTTTCAAATTGATAATACAATCCATAACAATTTAAATTACTAATGCTTAGTTTCTGACACCAAAGATGGTTTATGTGGATTTCTTGCTCCTTTTTTTTTGTCTGTTGTTGCTTTAATTGGAACACCATGAATTGTTCGTTGTGGCAGACCAAATCCATTCATTCATGTAATAAATTACTATAATGTGTAAAGTAAATTGTTATGAAATCACTACTAATGAAGTCAGTATTCCACAAGGTAAAAGTTTCAGCCACATCTAATATGTTCAGATACAATTATATGAAAACATGAAAAAAACATCGAGAAATGAGGGGAGGAAGAGAGATGCTTTAGAGGAAACAAACTCACAAAATACAATATCAGTTTATTTCAATTTGTTATATTTGGAGTTTCCCTTTTTTATTTCTATTTCTAGGTAAACTGTATTGAATTAGCTTATAGCTTTATTCTGTTTGGTAGAGATATTATGTTTTATTGTCTTTATCAAATTAAAAATCACTGCATACAAACTAAATCTACTATATGACTGTCACCTATATGATTTGCCGATTATTTGTGTGTTTTTGAAGATTCAACTTATGTTATATTTCTTTAATTTTCAATCAAAGAGTTTTATAAAACACTTCCAGATATTAACAAGGAGTTTTATTAGATTGAATATTGGCAACAATAATCATACTATACGTCTGTTTTCATTTTAATTGACCTTATTCAGATTTCTGGAATAATTGAAATATAATTGTTGGTGAATTACTTTAAGAACTTAAATTGATTTCATGTATATGCAATACGATCTAAAATGAGCACATGAATCCGAATTCCTAAACTGCTAAATATTTTGTATGTTTATACTACAGCAACTAATAAGCAAGTGTATAAAAATTAGTGGAAAAATTTTAAAAGTGAGATATACGATAAAATAAAAAAAAAAGCAAAAAAGGAGGACGTGGTTCAAAAATGTAAAACAATGAAAACAGAGACAATCACTCAGATTACAAAATATCCTCTCCGGATGAAAATGTTTAGTGTCATACCGAAGAAAAAATAAATTATGTTCTCTTAATGTGGTCATTTTATCACAAAAAAGCATTTGATTATGACTTGTACATTTTCATAGGGTAACTTAGTTTTAAGCCTAAAAGAAACAAGTCATTACAATTAATAAGAAAAATGTAACTGGTCATCAGGTAATAGAACATAAATATGTACATATGTCCAAGTATATGTATATCCTAGTAGACATGATTTATAACTGGAACTAATCAACTGATTGTCACCACAGATTGGCAGCTATAGCAATGTAAAGACAAATGAAATGACCTCGTCGTTTATATTTATCCTTGTGTAAATTATCACAAGAAATAGGTCAATAATTAATAATTTAACTCCAGCGGGCGAGACATACAATATAATTTTGATATACTACCCTTTATTTCCCGTAGGTTCCTATACTTTCAAAATGGTATTGGGACAAGGCGAATGTGCTATTAATAGAAAAACCGATGGCAAAGATCCAAGCTGACAACAAGCCAAATATCATTTTTACTACACTCTCTTAGGCAGCAACCATTTGATTTTCGGGGGGGGGGGGGGGGGGGGGTGCTATGGGTTTTTTTTCTGTGCAAACTTTTTTTTTCGCCTTCGTCGAAGAACAATCTATTTTTTTAGCGACAAACCGAAAACAATTTTTTTCTTTCAATTTTAGCATTACATTTAGTGGCAGCTGAGGGTGAAACAAACAATTTTTTTTTTCTCAGGGTCCAAAACAAATTATTTTTTTCACCAAAACCTGGAAACAAACTTTTTTTTCCAACAAAAAAACATAGCCCCCCCCCACCCACCCAGAAAATCAAATGGTTGCTGCCTTATGCCTTTAATCACTCACAACATTGCTGTTAAGAAAAAATTAAACGAACTTCACAAATAAACTTAGCAATACAGTCTTTGCAATATAAAAGAAATGTTTGTAGAAGTTATAATATCGAAGTGTTTCATAAAATCGCTTGATAAGTCAACACGGTAATGCCGAAGAATTTAAAACGAAACACCTGAAAACGGTAGTACTTCTAGAATTTACCACAAGCCCCACTCAACATTTTCTCGTTTTTGCAAAGTATTTTGCGAATATAAAACAAAATATGAAACTGTGTATAGGTTTTAAAACATATAATCATGGACATCATTAATTGCTTGCAAAGGTGACCAAGGTTACACTGAGTCTAATAGTGTCTATTAACTGCGTACTCCGTTTTTATTTGGATTGATATATATATATAGTCTGTATCTAGCTTTACGTCCAGTGGCAAATATGTCATGCATATAATTTTCATGAACATATATTACTGTTTACGTTACGTCTAGTGGCAAATAGTTCGTGTATATTCTTGATGATATTTTTTTCTATTTAACATGGTTTTACTTTATTTGCATCAAACGTGTATATTCATGATGTTACTGACGTGACACAATATTTCATGTTTATTTACTTTTTACTACCACCAAAGCGTTATAATAACATATCTTTACTATCAACCAAATTGTAATAACTACAAATATTTGACATTTGATGTCTTTAAAAAAACCAATTGTTCATCAACAAGTTTTGAATCAAAAACAAGTGTCTCCTTTGTCTTAGTAGTTTTATACCGTGTGAAACATAATTGTTCTCTCTTGATGAACTGACCAACCTTAGCGATTTGAAGTTACATCAAGACACGATATACATAAAGTTACATGATGATGACATGTGTGTGGTAAAAGATGAAAATAGAAACAATTATAATATTGTTATTTTTTATGTTAACCCTTAAACGTATCGTCCATATAAGTACATTTTCTTTTTAAAATTTAGAGTTCTAATATTTTCTTGTCAGTGGGGTATGAAAGTTAGTACAAATAATAGAATAGAATTATGAATGTCAGAAATAATTCATGCAAGAGAAAATTTAATAATTCGATGTATAAATAATCATCATTACAAAGTTCAAAAGTAGCACTGAGATAGCTTGCTAGCCATGTTCTGATCAGACTCTCTCTCTCTCTCTTTCTCAAAATGAAGCGTTATTCTGTTGACATCAATCATGTTGATAGATAATTTGTTTGGGTGTTTTAAACACCACCTAAGCAAGCTTTAAAGTACGCTGTAAAACTATGCCCACAAGCCAAAAACATTTAATGCATTGCATATTTTACATGCATCTGTCAACATTAACCCAATCAAACTTTCCAATTAACAATAAACCCAGTTGTTTTAAAATAAACTATTTTTATTTTAAAAAAAAAGGTCATCCGAATATTTTAAATTGTACGACTTCCTTGTTAGCACGTGACGTCATACTGACGATACACCCAAATATATTGAAGTTGATTGGTTTTTCGCTACCGTATTATCGAATTAGTCAATGTGTTGTCACGCTTAACTGTGTTGTCACACTTAACTGTTGTTTCGGTAAAGGTGTAAATTATCATTTATTGATAAAAACGATAATTTTATACTGTTTTACCACATTGAATATGCATGACGTTGTGGGTGTACGTGAAACATGAATGACAGGCTTCAATTTTATCTTTTTTTTTTGAATTACTTGACAAATCATAAATTGATACTTTTATATTTATGTTTTTCCTTGATTAACCAGATAGATATTAAATTTAGAATTTCAGTTATTTTTTTTTCTATCTAACTCCTCCGGGTCCACTTAAATAAAAAGTCAATAATAATTCATTGTGGGCTTAAAACCAATGACTTCGTTCTTGTGGTTTTGAGGTTTTGGGTTGATAACTGAGGGCGTCGTTGTTTAGATCTTCCAAAGGTGCTTTCGAACGTGTTGTGTCAAAATTCCGCATTTTTAAAATGTACAGAAGATAAAATGAACGCTAATAGTAATTTGTATCCGAACATCATCGAAATCGTAAGTAAGATTTATTCATTTTTTTTTATTATTTAATACACCACATTATCATCATCATATGTCTAATTGGTCTGATACCTTTTTTTTTATGTTTCTTTAAAAAAAATATTTTGATATATGTAATTTGATTTACACATAACATCCGCGGTCACCATATCTAATATCTATTTATTGATTTTAAGCATAACGTCCAATCACCCTATCTAATATCTATTTTACTTGATTAAGCATATCATCCGGTCACCTTTTTTTAATATTTAGGCCTATGTATAATTTGAATAACCAGTAGGCAATCACCCGTACTGATATCTTCGTGACTCGATCAATATATATATATATGAAAAAAGAAGATGTGGATTGATTATATTGACAATGAGACAACTATACTCCAAAGTTCAAATGTATTGGATGTAAGCAAATGTAGGCATCTTTGCGGCCTTCGAGCATGCATACGAATTCGTAATAACATCTTGTCCTACATGACATATATTTAACTTGATCCGGCATTCTCAATTACATTATCACCATGTAGCTAATATCTTCCTCTTCATATTAAATAGTCGTACACAAATGCTTTTCGGTGTGAGACAATGCTACCACCGTGTTATATATATAATTAGTTAAAGACCGTACTTTGCTCTATAATGGTTTAATTTTACAAATTGGGACTTGGATGGAGGGTTGTCTCATTGCCACTCGTACCGCATCTTCTTAGATCTATAAACAATAACACCTGGTTCTGATGGCCAGACTCAATGTGATTGGTTTTAACTAGACTTACGTGGGCACAAACTCTTTGACAGTCTTTAAACATATCATATATGAAGAGAAAATGGTTGGGTTACTTCGATGACCGATACTGGTATGTCACAAAGACACAGGCTAGAAAGACGGAGTGCTTCATTTTTTCTGATCAAATATATGTTATTTTACAAACGTTTATATCTGTACAATAAAGGCGATATTGCATGTATCTTCGCAAAAAAAGTGCATTGACTTGTTTATCGATCTTTATCAATTCACAACACAATATTCTTGCATGCACTAACCAAAAATCAAGCAAAGGCAGAGCAATATTTTTTGTTCTTCGCCTGAGAAAGCAAAAGTGAGACTTCCCATACACGGGACAGAAGGTCGTGTCTGTTAGTGGAATATGTTCTGTGCATGTGCCATCTTATTTATAAGCTAAAAAAGTCATTTATAAGTCTTCTACTTTAAGAATTTTCAAAAGCAGTTGAAAGGAAGATTGAATTTCACAAAAACTATTTAAGAACAGAGATTTGCATAATTCTGATATCATTTACGTATTTGCTGAGACAGATTCGATATAAAGTGTCATATTTATTACACGATATACATAGGTCCTTAATAAAACATGAGTGTCAATATATATATATACTGTCATACTCCTTACAGATAGGCCAATCAAAGCAAACTCGACATTTCACATGGACTTGATATTTAGTCTGATCAGAATTTTTTTGTGATTGCATTAGAATTTTGCGAAATCTAACTGCCTTACATTGTTTTTCGTATATCCTAACTAATATATCTATAATAATAGATAGAAGTAAAAAATTAATCTGTATAAAAACTTTTAAGATAATCTTGTCGATATTTGTATTTTCGCTTTGCATAAACTCGTGTTTTCGCCAACTGCTTTTGATATTCTTACAATAATAAGCAGTTTACGTATTGATAGTTTATTCTGTGAAAACATTGTTAATGTATTAGTTGAAATTTAGCTTGTTTCTAGCATCCAGTATCTGCTAGTTGTTTTTGATTGGTGCTTTGTTTGCATATTGTTTTTGTCTCCTTTTTTTAGTACCGGCCTGATGAGCCAACCCCTTTACAGCAGATTTTACAGTTTGTTCTTCTACTGTGCTGCTACATTACTGTCTTAGGTTGAAGGAAAATGTAAGTGGAGCGCTTTCGAAAACGTCAAACTTCGCCACACTATTGGGTGTCTATCTCAAGTCAGGAGTCTGTGTTATTTTAACATAAATAAGGCCGTAAGTTTCTTTTTGTCATATTTGGCTTGCCTGTGTCTTTAGTAGCTTGCTATACGTTTCGGTAGCTCATTGTGCTAAAGACTAGTCTATATACACTGACATGTAGTCATTTGGTCTCTTGTAGATTGGCAATGATACCAAATATCTTAAAAAAAATATTTACAAAACATTTCTGGTGTCAAACCTTTACCTGTGAGGGCAATATTGTAAAATCGCAATAATAAAGGATGGCGGTCTATGTGTTTTGAAAGTCCCTCCAAAACAGGCGACTTTAATCTCACCAATTATTTTATCTGATATACAACAATCCCCAAAAAGACCACAACGGTTTTATTTGAATCATATTGGAGTCCTGTATTTAAGAATGAGTCAGAAAACCTAGTCGGCCATAAAATTGTTTGACCTGTTGAGGACAATTTAAGTGTTAGGAGTTGATCTCTGATGACTTTGCAAAAACAGCAATAAAGTCTGCTCCTAAAGTATAGACAAACGTCTTGATTAGTCAAAATGTAATCCAATTAAAATCTGATCCACTTTTATTAATATCATCATTTTTACCTTGTAGCATATTCAATTTGCCCTAAATATTACAAATTTCATCATGCTAATCGCAGATACTAATCTGCAACAAAGGGCATGACCCACATGTATATTAGGTTAAGAGCACGTATTGGTATAATCTGATTTGTTAGTCTACATAAACACATTTTGAGATCCACCTTATGTCCAAAGGTTATCAGATAGGCAAGGAAGTTAGTCATAAGAGAGGTTTTATGAGATGATAAATGAAAAATAATAATAAATTTCCTTTAAATCTTCCAATTATACTATGTAAAATTTGTACTGTCATTTTCCTTGCCTCGAGTTAATGTTCAAAAAATGATTAAATATTATGCGGGTTTCATTGACTTCTAATGGTGTTATATATAGATTTAAGTCTACAATAAGTTATATTTATTTTTATTACTACCCATAGGATTGTTATAGCAGTTAAAACAATAGCTGTCTGAGAAAAAGCACTTAATGTTTTGTATGTCATATATTCAAATGTATGTCGAGAAAGATAAAACCGAAACATGAGAAAAGACTAAAGTCATTCATTTCATTTTTTTTTTAAATTAGTGCATTGAAGATGATATATGCTGGTGATAACTTACATGCAGATACTGGCAGATAAAACTGCTGCCGATTACATTGACATATGAGTTTTAAAAGTTGGCGCATACACCAAATCTCTTATTATTCATCTCTATTTTAATCTAGCAACTTGAATAAAATTATCTGAATTTCATAGTGAAGAAGTAAAAAAATTGACCCTTCAAAAATGAAAATTAAAAAGAAATGTATACGTATATGTAAGTAATCACATGTTTTATGCCATATTTTACAAGTGTGGACACATATCAGTGTGGATAGTATGTTTTGATGTTTGATATTTTATTTTTTATGCAATATTTTAAAAAGATATTTGGTTCGTGTAATCTTCTCTTATTGTATGTCTATGACATGATTTATTAAAAAAAGTATTTACTACCTTAAGCGTGCAAGTACAATTAACCTTTCAGTTGTATATTTATAAGTAACCTATACATAGATCAAAATGCGTCATTTCTTTTTGGGGAGCTCTACGTTTTTTTTATCTACATTTGCTGTGTAATACAATTATTGTCTTAATGGTTGTGGTCTGTTATCCATTTCCTCCATTGCGATATATATTTCGTATAACGTAGAAAGGGTTGCGACATTTTAAAGGATACACCAATGCATTTATTTAATTTGCTTTTATCCTGCAATGCTATTAAAAATGAACATTTCCGTAAACTACTCGTAAGTCGTCTTCGTTGTCATTTCATGAATTCACCTTGTTTATGGTGGTGTTCCGTTGTCTCCCTTCAGAACTATTGGTTCTGTAAGCGAGTGTATGTGATGATGTTTCAGATATGTCACTAAGTAAAAAAAGTTTCAGATATCTTTGAACGTAAATTTTTCATTACTAAAAGAAGTTTACAACAAGATAAAGATATTAAAATGTTACCAAAACTGTTTTATATTGCTCCCCCCCCCCTTTTCCTTGCACAGTAGTGGAATTCAAAAATAGCTTTAAAAATGGCAAACAACTACCTGCCGTCTATGGTAATAATAGTAATGAGACATGAACATTGAGGAATTTTGTTCAGTATATACGAATATTTTATATTTCTGGGATTAACATAAACTGGTATATTTATTAATTCAGAAACCGGTTTATTTTTAATCTTGGCATCAAAATTAATTTCCTTGCTGTTGTTTTTTGGGTGTTTTTCAATAACTGCAAGCATTCTAAATCTGTTAGTAGTATAAATGGTTCATCATTGCTATTTTTTAAGATTGTGCTTGTATCATTCTATCATCATTGTGTATTTATTGTTATTCTTTAATTCCTTTGTCTGAACTTTTTATTTTACACTTCATCCCGTATCCTCATTCCATTAATCGAGATCCCTGTAAGATCTAGTTTAACCAAAGCTCTGTTATATGACGTTACCATTCTGTCATTTCTGATTGACCACAAATATCTCTACCATTTCGTGAGAAAACTATTATCAAACCTGTCAATATTAGCCATAAATCATGGGAAAGACTATGTTCGCTGATTTGACTAAAACCTTCACTTCAGTTTATTAACAAGTGTAAACATTAGTTTACTATTAAGTGAAAAAAAACACCTTATACATTACCGATACACAAAATAAGAAATAGCAGCCTTCTAGTGATAATCAATAAATCTTTCTGAAAACCAGAATGCTTTCAATGTGTGATGTGTATTTGTTCTCAGCAAACGACTCCGAACATATATCAAAATAAATAAGAAGGTATGGTATGATGCCAATGAGACAAGCCTCAATCCAAGTCACAAAAGAAAAAAAGTTTAAAAAAGGTTTATTACAGAAACAAATGTCGTTCATATACTCTAACGTATAAAAACGTTGTCATTTTTTAAATTTTTTCTACATTTAATTAAAATGAAAGTCATTTGTAAATCAAGAAACTACTGATTCGTAACTAAATCAAAATATGAAGGGGTCGTGACAATGGGAAACTCAAAAGTATTTTACTGGTTACTAAAATATCATTTTTATATTTCTGGTATTTTTGTGGTACTTATTATGACAAAAATGAAATAAAATTTATTATATTATACATATATATACATCCATATAAGTCTATGTAATTATTTATAATTTATGTAGTGAAATAATCGTGGAGAGTAGCTGACACTTGATGAACATTTAAATTAACCATAAGTCTGTTTTCCATTATAATTTGTTTACTGTTTGTATACTTAATTATATTCATTTGTGTCCCCTGTAAATAATTAAAGCTATAAAAGGAAGAACAAGGCTATGACATTATCTATCTGTCAAGAATGATGTCTACAAGTATAACACATTTACAATGTACATGTACACATACAGTTGCACATTCCTGTACATGTACGCACTTATTGACACATTACCATTACTATTAATCTAAGTCAAATGAGTTTTTTTCATAATATACATGTAATACGATAAACAATTTTAGAAAATGCACTGTCAATATGTTCAGTAATAAGTATAAATATTAGGTTGTACATTTTTTGTCAATTTTTTTTCTAATTTCATTCATGTTATTTATTCAAGGTTGGTAAAGTTATCAAAAATGATATTTACATGTGACTTCCGAATTTTATTGTTAGTACTACCACATTAAAACCAATTACCGGCTCATATGCATATATAACCGAGTACAAAAAAATGTAATAACATAGGAAATGTTTATTGACATTCATAGAACGCAAAACAAAAAACCAACACAATTACTATACCAAAGTGACATTCCATCGATCAGTTGTGGACGGCATATATATAAAACAATATATGTGCAAACGCATGAATAAAATGTAACTAAATACAACCAAAGTCCAGTCTCTTCGACACATGCAAGAAAACACATTTTTGTATTAAAGTCGAATAACGGCATTCCAAACAAAAATGTGTCTAAATCATGACATTTTGTATCATACACCAACAGAAAACAAACAAACTGTTGACAAATGGCAAACGACAATCATGATAATATAGCAGTATCCACAAAGCATCGAATGACACAAATAAAAGTCAGAAACCTTTATAACTTACTTTACGGTATGGATTTTGCTCATTGTTGAAGGCTTCATCCGTATGGTGACCTATAGTTGTTAATTTCTGTGTCATTTGGTGTCTTGTGAATAGTTGTCTTGTTGACAATTATACCCAATCTTCTTTTTTCATAATTATAATAAAAGAAAAGACAACACAGTAATTGACTCGGAAATATAAAAATAAGAAGATGTGGTATGAATGCCAAATGAGACAACAATCCACAAGAGACTAAGTGAAACAGAAATTTTTAATTATATTAACTAAACTTTCAAAACAGAAACCATTTTCTTTCTTCCTTTCAGCAAACACCAATTCACCACAGCCGGTCATATAGTGCAGAATGTGGAGCCACCGACAATTTGTCAAGCAGCCAAATCATTCCACGAATTCGAACAATTCAATCTGAATGTACCATAGCAGATGAACAAAAGAAACATAAGAAACGAAGACGACGAAAAGCTGTTGATGAAACTTCCGGTTACAGTACTACCTCTTTAAGTGAACTGTCTGAATTTGAATCCCCAAGACAAAAAGTAGGACGAAATAAACTCTATCATCCGAATCACGCCCGACAGGAATCTACAGAAGATGATCGAAGTGAGCGAAGCCGTGTCAGTAAGGAGTCGCAGGCGACAAGTCGACGTGGCAGCGAAGCTTCAAAGGCAACCATTCAAAATAACAGTAAAATAACAAAAGGTCCTACAGACCGAACAAAACGGGACTCACCATATCACAGGAAAGACCAGTATAGAAATAGTCCCCAAAGACCGCCTTCAAGAGCTAGATCTACAGCTAGCCTTCAAAGTGAAATCAGTGTTAAAAGTAATCAAAGTGCACAATCAAAACAATCGAGAAGGAGCTCAACTCAGTTCCGATCGGACAGACCTTCTGATGAAAGGTTTGATCCGTTCGCTTTTATTCAACCAGTCCCCGAACCTTTTAGTAGAAAAGTGAAGAAAACTTTAGGTCCTATATTTGGGATTTTACTTTTGCTCATTTTAGCTGCAAGTTTAGGTGCTGCTATTTACTTTGCCGTAGAGCTTAAAAGTAAGTTTGTATGCTTATTATACCTTGTATACTTGAATTTTTACAAGACGTTATTTATAATTATTGACAAATAAATGAATTGTGTTTTAATGATGCTGATGAGTAAAATTTAAAAACAACCATTATAAGTACTAAATTTCATTTAATTTTTAATTGAAATGTGATATTAAACAATTTACAGGACACAGTACTTATTAGTATGCCTGTTTTAGCCGACTATTCAGTATGGGGTTTTCATTGTTGTAGGCCGTACGGTTGCCTATACTTGCCAACATTTTTTTCATTTGAACTTCGGTGGATAGTTGTCTCATTGGCAATCATACAACATTTCATTATTTTCATATTATACATGTGCGTTATTGATATTCAGTTTTATACATCTATTAAATTTCGAAAATGCAATCAAATATCATCAAATGAAAAATGTTGTATTTTCAAACTATTAAAATGCTGTTTTTTCTTCTTCTTCAGAGAACCAAGATACTGAAATAGGTATGTATATTTTGATGATGAATGTAAATTTCAATTCTTATAAAGCCAAAAACCTTTCTTTTTAAATACCGAACTCTCAACGAAAATTAAAATTGAAAAGGTCCTTTATAAAACGACAAAATCAAAAGCTCATACACATGCATCATACGAATGGAAAACAACTGTCTTGACTTGTAACAGCAATTTCCTTTTGTTTAAAATGATGGATTTAACCTGGTGTTATGTCTATTTAAGGTGGTACCTAACACTACAGGGAGATAACTCTGTAAAGTTAGCTAAACTTTTTAATGACGTTGTGTTGTAAAAGGAATATAATTAAAGCTTCTCAATGATCAAAATTGGTGTTTGTCAAACTGCTATATAACCAGTGTAATTTTTCTGGCAAAACGGTTGGTTCAAAATTTTTGAAATTTTCATAGTTTTGTTAATGGATTAAAGAAAATACTTTGACAGAATTTTATGAAAATTAAACGAGCCAAATTAATATTAGTGAAAGTCTTGGGTACCACCTTAAAGCTCTCACTTTTACGAAAGTCACATACACATTTCAAAACGCATACTCAATTGGAGCTACAGTTTTTGTTAAAGAATAAATCATGACATGGGTTTAGTCTGTATAATTAAGTACACCAGACGAACCTTATATACATAAGACTCATCAGTGGCACAAAAGACAATATGAAGGCAACACTGATTAATAACAAAGTTGAAGAGCGGTTAAAACCAAATTCCACAAAGTTGCGCCAATATCAAATATGGATGTAACTGACAGTCCTACGACCAAATTGGCCGTCAAACCTTATTGGATGGCATACTAATAAGGGCGAAGACAAAACGACTGATTATGATTAATATTGTTATATTGTTATCTACTTATAGACATATTCGTTTTTAAATATTGTTGTATGGTTTAATGGCATTTAACTTTCTGTAAAGTCATTTCCGTATGGGTGTAAAGGAATCCCTCTTAGTCTATACACCTTCCTGTCATTCTGTTGTTCAAGACGTGTGTCCTGTTCAGAAACTTTGAATGCCATCCCATGAAAGATATTAATGATACATGTACTTAATACTGTTGTTGCCCTTACACAGAGGGTGAACTAAGAATAACATTGGAATGTCTGTCTGCAAGGTCAAGGTTTCAAACTTGTCACCCACATGCTTCAAATTTATGAATTCGTGTCTTTTAATAAGTATGCTTAAAAGTACATATTTGCGTTTAACCATGTATTTGAGAAGTACTCAAAGTGATATTGTCATTCTTAAAATATAGAATAGTGAGAGAAACAGGTAATACTTCAAAAAGGATTTTGTTTGCAATACTTTGTCATAACATAAATACAAGGTTATGATATTTCGTTTCGCAAGCTTTGTACACAGTACCGTAACTTATTATATGGGTTTTCATAGTAAATTTGTAGGTCCTTTTTTTTTTTTTTTTTTTAACTATGAACAGGACAGATGAGTATTCATCAATGATTTGAAATTTCCATTCACTAAAAACAAACCACAAAAAATTTTCTGAACACCTACAGGAAATAACTTAACCAATTCAGTTTGCCGCCACGTTTGTATAGTATACATAGTACCACATCTCCATATTTTTAGAAATAGTACGTGGTATTTTAAAATTGCGTGACTGTACAAACTTAATTATAATATAAATTACATTACAGTTGTTGAAATTAATTATTTTAATTGTTTGACCTTGCTCATGAATTTCCAGTTATAATTAACTTTATCATGTCTATAGTGTCATCTTATTTTGATGTTGGATGGGTGTTGCTCATACGTGTTTTGCATATATAAGAAAGTGACAGCGGAATAATCGTCGGTTGTTCTTTTTCAAAACATAAACTCAGCGCACCTGATTTTAACGCTTTTAAAACACTTCAAACACTTGTAAATGGTACCTGACGATATAAAACTTGAATACTATTAGATGATAATACTGTTTATCGGTTTATGTAAAGTCTTGAAAGTCACATAGCACACATATATAACATTTGGCTTCATATATCTCTCTTAGTTGATTCGATATGTAGAATCAGGTGACGAATGAAACGGATCTCTGTTTATTGTAATAACCCCGGACCCGCAACCGATAGCCCCACATCACTTTGCCTTCTTCAGAGCTTCAGCACTGGTATCATTTCATTTTCAATTCATAAATCATATGTAACTGAATTAACACTGAGCGTCCAACTCCAATAGACATAGTAAGAATTAAAAAGACTACTTGGCTGTTCTGTTGAATGTTTAAAAAAAAATCTAATTCACTTTATAGATATAGGCTACAATAGTATACCGCTGTTTAATAGTCAAAAATCGATTGAGCGAAAAACACCAAAGGAAACACTCTAATATTACAATCTTGTGCGTATTCATAATTATTATATTAAGGAGCTATAATCATTATATTTATTATAGAACTTTAGTTAATTGATAAAAGTAACTGGGCGCTTTACAATACATTGTCCTAAATCTGACCTGGAATATCTAAGATTTCAAGACATTATATATACTTTTTTTTATTTTCAGAAATGTTACGTGCCAGTTTAAACATGAAAATTAAGAATAACAGACTTGGTAAAAGCCTGGACGAGCTTACACCGTCGGACTTCAAATCGCTGGCTCTAGCTTACTGTCAACAGGTAAAATAGATTTTGGAAACATATGGTTATTATTATTGATATTTTCAACATTACTGAAATAAACAAATAACAGCACGGATAGTTAAACGTTTGCAAGTAGCATATGAAGAAAATGTAAAAGTAACAACCAAGGTCTTTATCATACACGATAGTTCATAACCCAGAAAAAAATCTAGAAACACGAACAACACAACAAAAAGACAAACAACAGTACACAATTTAAGCACTGCATAGAAACAAAATGGAGTAGCAAGAATACCTGAAAAATTCAAATTTGAACTCGGTTGTTTTAGAAAGGTAACCAGTTCCTTTTCCAGTTAGGGCACCGATGTTGTTGATTATTGGCAGTAAACATCGTCGTTTGATAACACTGTCACAGTATTCGCTAACAATGTATACTTATCAGAATAAAGGCAATCAATCGATAGTTAATAATATTTTATTTGGTCAAAATGATCTGTTTACAAATATTGTGACAACCAAACTCATCTCTGCAACTTTCCTGATCAATCTGCTGTGCCTAAGTTGATTTTTATACTAGCATATCTATAACTGGCAAGAAGAGTATATGATAAGCAAGGATCTGCCCACATATTAATTACTTTTGATGTGGCTTTTTCTATTTACAGATGGATGATTACTACAGAAACAGTCATTTTCAGAAAACATACAGAGGATGTGAGCTGGTTTCTATAAAGTAAGCCAAAACATATTTTAAAAAGTTCTGACACTTTTGTAAAATAATGTAATTTCTACAAAACAGCCAATCAGTCAATCTTTTCTAGAAAAAAAAGATTCTATATTATTTTAAGAACTATTAATGACTGCATCGCTGCCTTATTGACCTATACACATAACTTCGATATCTATATACTGCTTTGACATACGATGGATTGAACTATTGCATATCCCACAGGAACACATTTTTCTGCGTTTTATTAATTTCTGAGTCAATTTCTTTAAGTTTTTCACGTTATTTCTTTCCCAAGATTTAGATACAATAGAACACGACTGCCATAAAGGTTTGGTTTAATTTTAAACTTTATTGTCTATTTCAGGAATGAACGCATAAATTTTACATTATTTTTCATCGAGAATGCTGCTTCAAAGAAAGATATAATATCAGTAATAGAAACTTCAGCTCCTAAAGTACAGGACAATGGCGAGAATGCAAACGTAGCACTCGTTGATAAATTTGAAATTGAACTTGAAAATGCTAAAATTAAAATAGAACATGAAAGGACACCTATGAATTTCAATAAAATTATTACGACGACAACAACAACAACGACGACGACGACAACTACAACAAGGAAACCAACAACCAAAATGAAAACGACAACAGAAACAACGAAAGCTACGACAAAGTTAAAAACGATTTTACCAACGACAACACTACAGACAACTGAAACTTCATCGACAGTTACAACAACAGCAAAAAAAGAAGCAACAACACAAGTTTTAAAAACTACTGTTACAACACCAGTGACTGTTATAAAAACAACTTCCGGATGGGATGCTGGATGGAGTGAAGATGACATATGTAAGTGTAAATAAGGCATAGTAAGAAATGAGGTTGTTGTTGTATGATCAACCATGTGAACTATTAAGGGGTAAATTGTGCTTTGCATGACGATTTTGACATAATCACCCATTAATGTAAACGTGGTAACGCCATCTTTTTCCACTTAAAAAAAATAAATTCAATTTGAATAAATTTCATCAATCTGATTCCAAAGGTTTCTTAATTGAGTGATTCTTTTCTAAACTAAACATATATTGAATTTGATTCTTTAGGATAATTAATTCATATTTTTGCTGTTTTACTACACCATGAATTAACTAAATAAGTCTTTTCTAAGGAAAACTATTTGTCGTAGAAGTTTGGTCCTAATCGACCCGTCATTCGTCGAGATAAAAAAAATCATGAAGAGTCACATCATGTTATATAATGAAACTCATCCATAATTATTACGATGATATAGTCATTCATTATAAGTTTTTCACAGCAATATTTAGTCACATTATTCTTCTTCATTTGAAATTTACTCTGTATTAACAAACTTAAAAGTTTTCGTAATGACTAAGGATCTTCTACCATGAATAGATTACTTAAGCTGTATTTGGCAAAACCTTCGGAGTTTTTGGTCGTTAATGCTTTGGATCTTATTACTCTTTTTGTCATTTTATTCAACATGTTTAATTCGAGCGTCCTTGTTGAGTCTTTTTTAAACGGAATTATCGTTTAATGTCCTTGTTTTGTATGATAAGTTTATGACAATATGCAACGTATCTTTTTAAAAGAGTAATTTAATCAATACCAATTAATCAGAAATCAATTGGTTTTTCTTTTCAACAGTGTTTGCATGGGAACCATGTTATATGAGTGGCGGAAATTTCTATCCGTATCCGACAGATTGCAACAAATATTTTCAATGTGAACATAGTGTATCGCTGGTGAGGTCGTGTGCTGGTGATACAGTCTTTGATGTCAATTCTAATGTATGTGTACCACACAGACCTGGTGTAGTATGCCCAGATCCAGCTCTAGCACCTCCAAAACCACCTGGTCAAGAACCAGATACGACAACTAATGCTCCTTCAATAAACTCGACAACGACAGCATCCTCACCAAAGATCCACACTAAACGACTCACACGACCTATTTATCCTGCGAGACCGGGTAAGAATACGTAATCTTGTAGTTTATAGTTTGGAGCTGGTTTACTGCCTTCGTGATAGTTTGTTTTTACCTTTTTGGGAATATATCATAGAGTCTGCATATATTCACAACAAACAAAATAACACAGACACGGTTAAAAGTAAAATAAAAAAAAACTTAACTCCGAAGGAAATTCGGGCAGAAAGTCCCTTATCAAATGGCAATTTTAATCAAACGACAAAAAACATCAAACGAGTAGACAAGAACTGTCATTTTCCTGACTTGATACAGGCATTTTCAAATGTAGAAAATGGTGAAGTGAACCTGGTTTTATAGCGCTAAACCTCTCACTTGTAAAACAGTAATTTCTGATTCATACCTTAACGAACAATTACCAGTTGGTAGGAGTTCATAGGATCGGTAGAGACTTAATCTTACGACAAAAAGATGACATAAATGTTTTTATGACGAAGAAAAACAATCTAAAACAACTTCTTCTCATGCATAGTTCTACATGATTTCTTTATAATATTAAAGTCAAGATAACATTTTTTTATTATATCTTTTTACAGAATACGAAAAAGAGCCATGTGTCAAAGCTGACGAAGGAACATTACATGCGCATCCAGAAGACTGTTCAAAATTCATACAATGTATTTCGGGAAATTCGGGTGTTGTTTTGACATGTGCTAAAAATCTGGTATACGACCCAGAAACATCGTCATGTATTTTTCCAAGAAATGAACTTATTTGTCCTGATATATTACCGTGTTTAGGTAAAAACAATGGCTATTTTTCTCATCCATTTAACTGTTCACTTTATATTCAATGTCAGTCCGGCAGGGAAGTTATTCAACAGTGCTCATCCGGGCTAGTTTGGGATCCTTCGGTAAATAGTTGTGTATTCCACACAGCTAATGCTGCATGTTCGGAAGCAACAAAGAAAAGATAAATGTCTGTTATGTTATACATATTATTTATAGTTATTATTTGTATAATAAATTGTTATTTGTTTACTTGATGCCCTTTGTTATAAATCGAAAGATTATGCAAAATTTGAGTGAAGGTATCTTACACTCTAAGAACTAGAATCAAAATTCTGTCGACAGTAAATCTATGGATTTTTGTTCAAAACAATAAGAAGTGTAGAATCCCAAAAATATTAAATTCCGAGAAAATTTCAAAACGCAAAGTCATTAATCAAATGGGAAGGCATTGTACATTTAATACTTTGCGAACATCTTTTAAAAATCCAATGTAAGAATTGGTATAAATCTTTCCAGTGATGACAAAACCCTTTACAAAGATACTTAAATCTCATGCACGCGAAAGTGGTGTAAATCTGCATTCTGTAGACTTTCAAAATTGACACCTACAAGTACATCATAAACACCTCATAGAATTGGCATATGTTAACAATTAAGTGAATTAACATTAAATTCGGCGGCAAGAATGAGGAATTTAACACATGTTGATATTTGTAACAGTGATTATTTTAAGTAAGTTATAAAACGAACTAGACAAAATTGGATATAGTCCGTGTTACAGTATTGCCAACGTTTTATGCAAGCGAAACATAAAATATATAGTGATGCAAAGATTATTATACCCTAAATACAGTTGATATGAGGATTACCATCGACTGCAGAAAAATATATAAAGCTCTAAAGTTTAAATAGATATAGGAAGATGTGGTGTGAGTGCCAATGAGACAACTCTCCATCCAAATAACAATTTAAAAAGTAAACCATTATAGGTTAAAGTACGGCCTTCAACACGGAGCCTTGGCTCACACCGAACAACAAGCTATAAAGGGCCCGAAAATTACTAGTGTAAAACCATTCAAACGGGAAAACCAACGGTCTAATCTATATAAACAAAACGAGAAACGAGAAACACGTATATATTACATTAACGAACGACAACTACTGTACATCAGATTCCTGACTTAGGACAGGTGCAAACATTTGCAGCGGGATTAAACGTTTTAATGGATCCAAACCTTCTCCCTTTTTCTGAAACAATAGCATAACATCACAACATAGAAAAACATACGATAAAATATCAATTGGCAGACTTAACTCAATCAAAAAACGTATGATTACACAATGAACGAATAAATTTGATCTGCGATATCTGAATACAAATGCACAGTTAATTAAATATTAGAGACAAACATTCATGACCAAAAAGCTAAAAAACAAATTCAAACACAGGACATCACTGAGAAATATTTTAACCAATCAATGTTCACTTAAGAAAAAAACCTGTTTTTTTATAATCTTGAAGTTTATACAAATGTTGTAAGAATAAGTGAAAAATTGAAGATATTACAAATAATCAAAGCTGGTGAAACACTATATTTGTCAAATCACACTGTAATGGGTTGGTTGGAGCCTCATCCGGGAGGTGCACAACAGAACTCCGACAAAACACGTGAACCAGCTATAAATGATTTATGCATTGGATACAGGTAGTAAATGTCTTTGACGGTAATGCATCAATTGATTAAAGAGGGACGAAAGATACCAAAGGGACAGTCAAACTCATAAATCTAAAAAAAACTGACAACGCCATGGCTAAAAATGAAAAAGACAAACAGACAAACAATAGTACACACGACACAACATATAAAACTAAAGAATAAACAACACGAACCCCACCAAAAACTAGGGGTGATCTCAGGTGCTCCGGAAGGGTGTTATCAAGGGTTTCAGTGAATACCACATGATTTGGACATCATACATGATGTTATTGGTACAACTCAAATGCATTTTCTTCAAACCACAAAGTAATAAATGAAATTTATGTTTAGACATATAAAAAATGATATTAAAAAAAACTACTGTTGCATTTGTGAAGTCCGTTTTTTTTTTTATCCTGAGTACATTCAAATGCTGGTGAGATATAACACATCTCTTCGCTACTATACCCAGCTAAATATCAGGCATTGTAAGTACCTCATAATATCATATTTTTTCCTTTCTAAAATTGAGATAATTATAGGCATATTTATAATTCTTAACAGTCGTAAGGCAGATTGCACAATCTTTCTATTGAATGTCAAATTGAATTATTTGATAAGATTGTTAAACCTATTTTAATTTATGGGAGTGAAGTCTGGGGTTTTGGTAATAATTCGGTTATAGAAAGGGTTCATATGAAATTCTGCAAACTTTTGCTTAAGGTTAAAAATTCTACACCTAATTTCATGATATACGGAGAATTGGGCAGATATCCTTTGGAGATTGATATAAAACTCCGTATAATTAACTACTGGACTAAATTGTTGTCTGGAAAACAAGAAAAACTTCCTGCAATACTATACAAATACTCATTGTATAAATATAAAAATGATATTACATGGTTGAAACATGTTAAATCCATTCTTGATGAATCTGGTTTATCATTTGTGTGGGATACCCAATATTTTGTAAACGATACATGGCTATATACTATTGTTAAACAAAATCTTGTTGATCAATTTAAACAGAAATGGCACACTAACGTGCAAGAATCGCCAAAAGCTATAAACTACCGTATGTATAAAGAAAACTGTCAATTTGAATATTATTTTAAACATTTAGATGATAGAAATATTATTACATTATGTAGATTGAGAACAGGAAGTCATAGATTTCCTATTGAGACTGGTAGATGGCAAAACGTTGCAAGAGACAATAGAAAATGCTTACTTTGTAATTCTGGTGACATCGGAGATGAATTTCATTATATTTTTATGTGTTCTGTATTCAATGATGATCGTAAACAGTTTTTGAGAAAAAAATATAGAAATCAACCAAATGCATTGAAATTTAATGAACTGATGAATAGTAAAAATCTTTCTGATCTTAATAACTTGTGCAAATATATAAGAATTGTAAATATTCATTTAGGCTCTCCTGGGTAATTCATGTACTTGATATCATTTAGTTTAATATGTATATCGTAATATATGATATGTACCTCCTCTTGCTTTCGTATAATTTTTGTATGTCTGTACATATACACTATGTAATTATTGTGTGTATCTCTATACCATTGTAATTTGGTTTGTTGAGAAATAAAGATATATAACAATTTCCTTATTTTTCAGATATAATAATTAATTTTCCAGACACGTAAAAACTATTTAAATTGATTACTTTTTTGGCGTGATAAAAGACAAAGAATTATGTCGTGTGGTTTGTTTCAGGCTAATGGGTGCTAAATCTGCCGGATTTTTAAATATACAAATAAACTTTCCATACTAGTGAAAACTGTTTATATCGACTACCTACAAATGTATTTTGAGTGATTGAAGATAACTAATTCTGTAGTGTTGGTGGTTTCAGCCTTATAGGTTTTACCAATTGATTTTGCCATTGATTGTTATTAATTCAACTGAAATGCATTTTTCAGACCATATAGTAAGAAATGAAAATTTTTTAAAGACATTTAAATAATTGCAATCTTAAAAAATAAAATAAAAAAATTAATGTAGAATGCGTTTTTAAAAAGTCCGTCAGTATACTATTTTTTTTATCCTGAACACCATCAGATGTTTGTTAAATATAACAAATATCTCCGCTAATATACCCAGCTGAATATCAGGCATTGTAAGTTCCACATAATATAATATGTTTTCCGTTCAAAAATTACATTAAGATACATCTAGTTGTATTAATATTTCTTGTAGTGGTTACAATTTTATTTTAAGATATACAAATTAACTTCCAGACATAGAACAAATTGTTCTCGCTCTTCTTGCATTAAATGAAGAGATATTCTGTTGCAATTAATCACCTGATTAGATATTTGTTTGGGTGTCTCAAACATCACTTAAGCAAGTTTTCAATTGCGCTGTTAAGCTGTGACAACAAGCCAAAAATTTAATGTATTGTATATTAACATGCATTTGTCAATATAAACCAAATCAATCTTTCCAATTAACAATAAACCCAGTTGTTTTAACATCATATACTTTATCACTTTCAAAAAGAGTCATACATATATTATTTACTCTGATTATTATAAAAAAAAACCACTAACTTATCTTAGCAAAACTGATTAGTGCTTGTGTTTTGAAATTTAGGAGTCTGGTGTACCTAATCTATCTTGTTCTGTTTCTCTAACTCGTAACTGCTCCTTCAATAAATCAATAGCTGTCTGATTTATAATACGTAATTGCTCTGCTTTGAGAGTTTCACTTTCCATAGTATCATTGTTATCGACATCGTCACCATCCTGCTGATTGCCTTGGTTTCCATCCTCGTTCATGATCCAGAATCTGGGTAACACAAGCCTTGCTAAGAATCGAATTATGAGTAACCCTATCATTGTTGGGTCTAGAAAAATTGATAATTTGTGATACCAAATCTCTGACGGCCGAAAATCGTGCAGTAAATTAGAAATAAAAAAGTCTAATTCACGATATGTAAAATATTCTCCGGGTAAATTTCCGTAGGTCAATATACCTTGTTTTGTTACGACTAAGCACAGTGGCCAGTATTTCTGTTTTAACTTTCTCAGGATTCTCCTACCTTTATTGGACTCCATGTTGACCATTCCAAAACGTACTTTATCACGATATTTAACGCTTAATGAGGACAAAAACATTGGTGGTACCGTCATATTTGTAAAGAGAATTAATCTTACTGCAATTTTATCAGTAGAACCATGATAAAACGCCCATTTTGATGACGTAAATACATCCCATGATGAGATAGGTTGAATTCTATAATTTATCGCTTGTTGAATACTTAAAAATATACCGTGAATACTATAGTCATCTCTGATATAATATTCTGTGATGTTGTCTTTGCCTGGAGTGTGCAGGTAGAGTGTTGAAATATTCCATTTCCTTTTCAGGCAAATGCTGAAAAAATCATGGCAGAAAATTGATATGTTATTTTGTTATTCATTAAAGATGAAAAATATGTGTACATTGAAATATAAACAATAATAACGTCCCGTTAACGGGCGTAAGAAAATTGTGTCTGACCAATGCTTTTACAAACATTTTTTTTCTTCAAAATGCTGAGCGAATTAGAACAAAATTTGTCCATAATCAACCGTCCGAAATTTAGTTTTTTCTTGAAATATCTAGTGATTCCATCTTCCAACCAGCATGACCGACGGCTTAGAATAGATCATAATTATGTAAAGATTCAATATATGAAATTCAAGTATTGTCTATTATCTTGAAAAACGCTATAGACAGAGAAAACCTGATAAGTCAGAAATGCCCAAAATGCTGTGATGAACATATTTACTAAAAAAAAAAACGATCAGGCGGCAAGTACTTCATTTTGCAAGGTCACTTATTACCTTTAAAATGATAGTGAAGAAAGAGAACATTTGAATATAAAAAGAACAAATTTGTCAAATGAATTAAATCAGCAGTCAATCCTTCTTTCTTTTAAATGATAATATTGATATTTGCTTTGCATTTTTGTCAAATCTAATAACGAAAAATTGTAAACAGGAAAAATATAACAAAGGCAAGAATTATAATTGTTTAGATAGTGGAAATAATCAATAAAACTCCTCTTATTAGATTTTGCATTTTGATGATAAATTTGTCCATTTTTTTATATGTGACCAAAGCTATGATAGTAGATAACTAAAAATGTAAACAGCTCGAAATTAAATGCTAATCAAAATATACAAATGTATCAACAAGGCCGAGCTGTCTTCCTTTGTTTGCCTGGAGAGCTCTTCTGTATTAACTTCGACCAGGAACACCCAAACATAGGCAATTGAATGCTAGAGAAGCTTAACATAGCAAAACAAAGTATAAGCTGCGAACTTATAGGGTACTAAGTTGTCTTTTCGTCTTTTATCGTGTGTTTTTTCATTGCATTGTCATGCAGTTTGTTAACGACTTATTAGTTTGCATATCACTTTGGTATTTTTCGATTTTTGTTTGTTTTTATCTATATCGAATTATTTTACAGTAATATTTGAGTAGTGCCAGATAAATACATAATTCCTGATGCTAAATTAAGGACTGGTGTTGTTTCTATAATGATCAAAACTGGCAATTATGAGAGTCTACATGTCAATGGAACGTTCATTTTATTTTAGAGAAAAGTGCTGTAATTGAATACAAAATTAAAAAAAAACATATTTTTATATATGACCAAAAATATCCAGATTGAATGAGATATTAAATATATATGTGAAAAAAAGATTGTAATAACTATATGCATCAGGAGGAAAAGATTTTATATATGTTTTAAAATGTCAAAGTTTTTTAATTACTGTCAAAATATATTATGAAATACCCTTTTCACAGAAAGGGTCTTTTATGCCCCTAACAGCATTTTGGTAGATAATGATGTGGTCTGTAGAAATTTAAAAAGAAGTGACTACCAGGCAAGTCTGGAAAAAGTAAGTTTAGAATTGCAACTGATTTTTTACTATACCGTTTTTCAAAGTCACAGTCAAGTTCTCCAAATTTGAAGTCCATGTGTGTTAGTTTTCGTCTGAGAGCATTCCATGATGATTCTTTGAAATATGACGATTTTAATCTCGGAGGCAATATGTTTATGAGGAATATACTATCATTGTGTTTTTCTACAGTTTCTTCGATGTTGAAAGCATTAAATTCATGGACTGGTCCAATTTTTGATTTTCCCATCTGTTTCATGTGGTCAATAGCCTCTATAGTAACTGGGCCTGTGAAGTATAGAAAGATTGGGTACGACAGCAGATTTGAAAAAGGAAATATTATATGTGATATTTGATTCATTCACGGTGTTATATCTTGATATCGTGCTGATATTTTCATTGATTTAGACGCCTTTGACCTCGAAAACTAAGTTAGAAATGTACAAATAATCTACAAAAGTTTCCGACAGTAGACTCTTGAAAGCATTGAAAAGATCCACGAACAGCAAAATTAATGAACTCCGAGGAAAATTCAAAACGGAAAGTCCCTGATCAAATGACAAAATCAAAAGCTCAATAACATCAAATGAAGGGAAAGCAACTGTCATATTCCTGACTTAGAACAGGCATTTTCGTATGTAGAAAATGATCGATTAAACCTCGTTTGATAACTAGCTAAACGTCTCATATGACAGCTGCATCAAATTCTATCATACTGAGAATAATGTGTGAACAAAACAGACAGATTTAACAGGTAAAAATGTCAAACATTGTGTTATAATTTGAATCACTATCAAGACAAATAAATATGTGACAAAAAAGCACAAACAAATATGTGACAAAGCATATTATCAAAAATGAAATACAAATATTATGCATAGACTATTAACTTAATGACGAAATGTATAACTACAGAACCACGCCATGTGTATCAAAGAAATACAAAGGCATACAGACAAAGCAAATTAGCAAAAATATAAAACCATCATATCAATTATAAGAACAAGAACACATGAGGGATAAATAAATACATAGTCACGTCTAATAGATCTGTGCAGTTATGTCCTTAACTTTCATATTGAGTTTTACTTTACCATATAACAAAATAAATGTTGCTGTGAACCATTTGGGTAGGAAAATCCTTCCAAAATATCTAAGAGTAGGGAGAGAAATACAAATCATATGAATACACAGAACCCTTATCCAATCCACTGCTAGAAGAGTTCTTTATTCCCTGTTTTAAATCTACTAATTCTATTTTACTATAGTTTCCAGTTTAGTGTGCAAATATCTGGATCACAGTTAGAAATGACATTCCGATGATAGATCGAAATTTATAGGTTTTATAATGCATTCAATATCTAAATAAAAAATAGTTTTAATTAAAATTTTGCTGACTTGATGGTCTAAATTAAAATTCCGTTTATTTGGTAAAAATTACTTTCGGAACACATTGCATGACGTTAAAAGTCTTCGATATGACCTCAATAGGTTATTTACCAATTCCAGTAATTGATCCTGTTAATAGAGATCCCTTTTTTAGTTGTCTCTTTTATGAGGGACATTAATTTTTATTTACAATGTAGAGCTAATAGAAAGAGCAAATTTACCTGTGAGTAATGTGAGTAATCTCTTGGATTCTTAACCTTGCAATTGCACTAATTTGTTGTTAAGCTGAATATTTAAAATTAAAAAAAATCACAAAAATACTGAACTCCGAGAAAAATTCAGTCCGAAACCATATGGCAAAATCAAATGACAAAACACACGAATGGACAACAACTGTCATATTTTTAATCTCGTACAGGTATTTTCAAATGTAAAAAATGGTGGATAGAACATGGTTTAAAAGCGCTAAACCTTCTACTTGTACGACAGCCTCATCACATTCTGTTATATTTACATCGATGCATGAACAATAGTTATCAAAGAACAAATCAGATATTATAAACAAAATAGTCAAAATATGGATACAGCAGTCATCACTGTGTTACAAGTTTAAAAGAAACAATTTTACAAAAAAGCACGCAAGCATCTATCAAACATTGCTTCGCGTGTCTGAAGTCAGAAAATTTATACGTCACATAGGAAGACATTTTGTCGTTCAATGTTTATACAAAACAATTTTATAATTTCGCATGGGGAATGTTGACAATGTTGGCAAACAGGGTTAAAAAAAACAAAAGTATTTTAGAATTAATTTCAGAAATAGACCGAGATTTAAAATTGACCAGAAGTTTTTTTTAGAATTTCTAAGGATCCACACATGATTATAACCACTACGTGATTTGAATAATTTTGTCACTCAACTTTTTTTCAAATTTATAATAGAACTACAACATGTAAAACATAATGGCATATACTAGAACAATAACATAGTGGCAGTATCTTTAAAAGTATCGAGTAACGTTATAAGAACCAAAGAAACTCAAAAATTCGCATATACAATATACACCAGAAAAAATGAAAGAAAATACAAACACAGTGACGGGATGTATAAGTACCGAGCCACGTCAAATGGATATCACAGAAAACAATCCAAACAGTAAATTTTAAAGTTATATTGATAATAGAACAAAGACAAATGAAAGAACAATATAATACGTTGTTATGATGATAAACAACGTCAGTACGCAGAATTTGTACATCAATACCATCATGTATTATTTGTGAAGTTGATACGGAACATTTTTCAACAAGGTCTTGGTACCTTCTGATGATTTTTTTAAGAAAAGGATGAGACGTTCTTTGACATAACCCTAGTTTATCAATGTTCTACTCAGACATTGATGACGTTTTACAAAGTCTGAGTAGGAGCTTTTATGAAAAAACTAGTTTAACCGACAATACATCACTTTCAATTCATCATGCTTTGCATGGGCAAAAGCCAATTTTGTCCGGTATGGAACCAGTCGACGATTGGCAAAGGGAAGTAATTTGTTTAAAAAGTGTGCTATAACATAATCAAAACGGTAACTAACAAATGGACTTTTGACAGAAACATATAGAAAGAAATATGTAAACCATCGCTTCAACAGTTAATCGAACCAATCAAAGCACTAATGCATTTTTGAAAACTTTTCTCTTTCAATTTTGAAATGGGTGACATATATATCAATTTTCAGCCGAAATTTTGAGAAAATATTGAGATTACAGACAATCACAGTGAGTCAACAAATTGTAGGCTTTGAAATAATGCAGTTTTATGAACTACCTTTTAAAATGTTATCTGTAAGTACGAGTGAAGTTAGTCCAAATAATTATGACGTCTTGAAAGGCTATTGTATTTTTTTTTATTTGACGCCTTACGGAAAGTACAATATAAAATATACATTAATTTTTACAACAATCAGCATTACTTGGAATCTCTTGAATATGCCAAAATTTTAAATGATATTGGTAATTTTCTTTCCTTTCAAGTTAACTTGGTACTGTTTTGTAAACATCTGATATACCTTTTATTCTCGCAAGAGTACACACGCTGAAATGTCTCGACTACTTTACTCATCATTGGTATTATATTGATAGTCACATAAACTCAACATTAACCAAGAAAACGAAGTATTGATCAATGAACCATTAAAATGAGGTCACAGTCAGATGAACCATGCCAGGCAGACAGTTAAGTCTGCCAATTGATATTTTATCGTATGTTTTTCTATGTTGTGATGTTATGCTATTGTTTCAGAAAAAGGGAGAAGGTTTGGGCCCATTAAAACGTTTAATCCCGCTGCAAATGTTTGCACCTGTCCTAAGTCAGGAATCTGATGTACAGTAGTTGTCGTTTGTTTATGTAATATATACGTGTTTCTCGTTTCTCGTTTTGTTTATATAGATTAGACCGTTGGTTTTCCCGTTTGAATGGTTTTACACTAGTAATTTTGGGGCCCTTTATAGCTTGTTGTTCGGTGTGAGCCAAGGCTCCGTGTTGAAGGCCGTACTTTAACCGATAATGGTTTAATTTTTAAATTGTTATTTGGATGGAGAGTTGTCTCATTGGCACTCACACCACATCTTCCTATATCTATGTACAGCTAACATTTTTTCAATACAACAAATATATTTGACTTATTGCTTATAAATTAAGAAAAACAGACCAAATCACAAACACTTTTAAAACATTTAGCAATGTACCGTGAAAATGAGGTCAAGGTCAAATAAAACCTGCATTACAGATATATAGATCATAAAATATTACTATACACCAAATATAGTTGACCTAATGCATATAGTATTGAAAAAATAGACCAAAACTCACAAAGTTACATTGAACCATGAAAATGAGGTCAAGGTCTCATGACACCTATCAACTAGACATGTACACTTTGAAATCATTCCATACACCAAATATAGTAGACCCATTGCATAAAGTATAAGAAAAACAGACAAAAACACAAAAACTTAACTATAACCACTGAACCACGAAAATGAGGTCAAGGT
This sequence comes from Mytilus trossulus, assembly GCF_036588685.1. Lineage (NCBI taxonomy): Eukaryota > Metazoa > Mollusca > Bivalvia > Mytilida > Mytilidae > Mytilus > Mytilus trossulus. The sequence continues at coordinate 74,258,381 of NC_086375.1, forward strand.
CAGATGACATCTGCTAGTTGGGCATGTACACCTTACAGTCCTTCAATACACCGAATATACTAGACCTATTGCTTATAGTATCCGAGATATGGACTTGACCACAAAAATTTAACCTGATCACTGATCCATGAAATGAGGTCGAGGTCAAGTGAAAACTGACTGACGGGCATAAGGACCTAGCAAGGTACGCATATATGAAATATAGTCATCCTATTACTTATAATTAGAGAGAATTTTTAACATAACACAAAATCGTCACCGAACTATGAAAATGTAGTCAATGACATTGGTTATGTTGCTGACGGAAAGTTCGTAACATGGGGCATCTATATACAAAGTATGAAGCATCCAGGTCTTCCAATTCTAAGATAGAAAGCTTTTAAGAAGTTAGCTAACGCCGCCGCCGTCACTATCCCTATGTCGAGCTTTCTGCAACAACAGTTGCTGGCTGGACAAAAACACATACCTGATATATTAACAGCTCCGATTAAGTCATGTTTTGTTGACCTACTGTAATACATTATGCCTCTCTGATCTAGCAGATGTTTTAGATCAGAGATGATCAGGGACTCTAGATCAACTAGCTTAGGAGGCACACTTTCTTCAGTGACAACTAGAAATAAAATACACTATACATAACTGTCTGATAAGCATCTTTCTATAAATATTCCTAAAAATTGGAAGACTTTATATTAGAGGTAATGTTTTATAACTGCTTAAATATTGCTGGATACGGAGATTTTTTCAAATTAAAAACGACTAAAATAACTTCGATTAAGAGTGTTTGGTATATCAGTGTGTTCGCGATACATTCTTCTATCGTACTACATACTAGTAAAAACAACTATTTTAAAAGTATTCTTGCTTCTTACCGCTACTTTCAGTTTTCATAAGATTCACAAGTACCTTTAGTTTTGGCTAATGTAACCAGTCGACTTCGATCTGCACCTCGTCGATAAACTTCCCCACGGCTATCCAGAAGGGAATACAGCTCCTTATCCATCAGGTAGTCGGGATCAAGCCTGTCCGCTGAAATCTTATTTTCGATCATGACATTTTCAATTTTGAAGGTGCCTAATAAATGTATCGCGCGTGCAATAAAGATAATGAAAAGAACGTCATAATCTACCACAATTCTTCTAAATAGCATTGCGGGTGGCATTGCTTCAATTTGAATTGACTTCTTGTACTATATGTTCTTTACACGTAAATACAGCAAGTCTTATCAGCATTATTTATAGAATGTTGAAATACAATATGATATATGGTTTTATTAATGTCACATGGTATTTTCATACTAGTTTATTTTTACAAATAAGGAAGTTAAACGCTTCATTTATTTTGAACGTGTTGTATAACATTATAATAGTTTATATTATGATAGGGTTATAATAATCAGGAATGGTGTGCCTACTATATACTAAAATGAAACAATTAAATTATTTCATGTAATAAACAAACAAATATATGCAGTTCGGTTAGGTTTGTTTAATATCATTTACCAGCGACTTTCGTTTCGAATAGACGTGAACATCGTTATGGAATAAGAAATACTGATATTTATGCGCATCTACTCTGTTAATTCATTTCAATGATTCTCATATGGTTAAAATATCGTTATAAATCAGGAAAAAACATATTACATTTTTGGTATTTTCGAAAAGCTTAACAGTTTGTAGACTTGAATTTAGAAAAAAAAAAAAAACTGTTTACATAGATCTCCATGTTCGTTTACGTGATTGAAGATTAAGAATACTTTCGTGTAGTTGGTTACATATTTGCTTTCCCGTTTTTATTAAAGAATGTGCTTGTGGCTATCTCAATGTATGTCTGATCGTAGAATAATAAATACAATAATTAGTAGAAGTCCAAGACCAGAATTATACCTGCAGAATTTGACATAATTTTGATCTTTCATCTAAGAAATCTTGTAAGCATGTTCTTTTAACAAAGTATTCGCATTTATCAAAATAGATTCTGGGAAATAAGAAGGGTACAAAACTAATTCTTATGTGGTAAAAAATATTAAGATGGATCGGTTTTCAACCTTTAGAAGAAAATATATCATTAATGTCTAGATGAAAGGTGTTAATCTGTATATGTATATATAATTCTGTTGGAAAAAGGACACTTAATTTTACAGTTCATGTCAAAGAGGGACGAAAGATACCAAAGGGACAGTCAAACTCATAAATCTTAAACAAACTGACAACGCCATGGCTAAAAATGAAAAAGACAAAAAGACAAACAACATTACACATGACACAAATTAGAAAAAACTAAAGAATAAACAACACGAAGTTTCTTATAGATTTAATACTTACATGAACATGACAGGTTAGACACGTTGAGCAAGGTTTGCTCCTTTACTTAGAACACCAGATATCACGCTCATTGTTTTCGGTTTAGTTAGTGTTGCTCAGTTTTTAGTTTAATTTGTATGGTTTTTTATTAGAAGATACTTGATTGTCGTTTCTTCGTGTTTGTAATGACATTGTTAGTGCGTTGTATACTTATTAGAAAATCCCTTTTGTATTTTCCTTTATTGCCTACGGTTTTTATGGTCAAATGTTTAAAGCGTAACCATGAAAATTGTTATTTACTTTTGACTAGAAATAGGAAGATATGTATATTTTGGTTTACACATTTTAAAGATCTTAAGAATAATAAAATTTTCAAAACAAAATTTATAGGAGGTCTGTGTACATCCATTATCAATACATACATTTTGACAACTTCCATCAAAGTTTTCTTGACCAACTTGGTCATAAAGAAACTTTTTGTAATTAAACTTTAAATGCAGTTGGCGATGTGATGGCCATGGTTTAAACAACAGCTTGTGTCTTTTAAATCCTTGGGAATTTCCACTGCAACATAAATTAAGGACTTCTTTATCTGACAATATTTTTAGATAAATAGCTTATATACTAACAGTAGTAATTCTAAATCGTGTATGACATAGGCGGCTGCATGTGCATGTGTCTGTTTGAAGCCAGGAATAGTGTCAGTTGTTGTCTTTTGTTATATCTATTTGTCAGCGTTAAGCTCTTCTTACGCAGAACATTCAGTACATTTGATAACCTCAGTTTTTTTGTATGTTACCTTTTATTTTATCTTCTATATGAATAAGAAGATGTGGTATGAGTGCCAATAAGCTCTAGACAACTATCAATCTAGGTCATAATGTATAAAAATTAATCAATTTTAGCTAAAAGTACTTACTTCAACACAGATAATTAGCTATAAAGAGTCCCAATATAACTAGTGTAAAACCATTGAACTGAAAAACCAAGGGCCTTATCAAAATATAATATAAAAAAGCAAGAATAATCAACACTAACAAACGGCAACCACTAAATATATGTGTTTGGCATATAGTCTACTTCTTAGCTTTTAAGTGATATAGATATATTATATTATATCAAATACTAATACTATATGTAGACCGCATGTGGACAGAGATATTTTTCTTATTTATTATGAAATAAATGTTTTTTTGATCAATTTGTTATAACATGATTGAATAAATCTTCTACATTTTAAAAACTTGTCATTTGTTTTTAAAACACTGTATATTGAATTCAATTCTTTGTTAATTGTCATGTTTATCAAATTATTAAAAAAAACAACAATATACCTAAGGAAAATAAAAATGAATATAATCATGGACCTTTTTTTGGCAATTGTTTGGAGTCAAATAGTTGTCCTGTAACGCATCTTTGTTATAATCGTTATGAACACCTTAATCTGTAATGTTTTATAAGGGCAAAATGTGTAAATTTCAAAAATCGAGTAGGAAAGGTAAAATGATGAAATTGATGTAAATTCAAAACGAAAAATTCTTTATAAAATGGGAAAATCAAAAACTCAAATAAAGGCACCAGTAGTATGCAACTGTTCAAAGGTTATTAATCGATTGAAAGAAAAAAAATCCCGGTTACAAACTTAAACTTGGGAAAATACATCGACTAAAAGAAGAAAACAATGGAACAAAAGAAACACTGAAGTGCAACAGAAACAACCGCCAATGCAACATACATAGGAACGAACTGTCATATTCCCGACTTAGTACAGGACATGATTAAGATAAATGACAAGGGAACGTCACCATCTAAAAATGGGTAATTAACCATAGGAAATGAAAAATCATCTCTTTTATCATCCCTTCGTAAATTTTACGGACGCCATCACGAGTTGGTTGACCGTTATGGAATAACAGTTTCACAAATAATATCGGATATGTTCCTTACGTCGTAATTACAATCCCCTTCCCTTTCATGAATTTGACCTACCGAATTAGACTATTTACCGGATATGTAATCACATAAGCAACACGACAGGTGCCGCATGTGGAGCAGAATCTGCTTACCCTTCTTGAGCACCTGAGATCACCTATAGGTTTTGGTGGGGTTCGTGTTGTTTATTCTTTAGTTTTACTATGTTGTGTCATGTGTACTATTGTTTTTCTGTTTGTCTTTTTTCATTTTTAGCCATGGCGGTGTCAGTTTGTTTTAGATTTATGAGTTTGACTGTCCCTTTGGTATCTTTCGTCCCTCTTTTATCACAAATTTTAGTATTTAGCTTTCCGTTAGTGATACAGATATCAAGATCGAGGTAAGGACAGTGGTCATTGTAAGTATTAGCTTTATTTAAATTAAGTTCAACAGGATAAATTTCTTTAGTATACATACTGCAGTCGTCATTATTGAGAGCCAAAATATCATCCAAATATCTAAAAGTATTATTAAATTTGTTTACGAGATGTTGTTTCGAGGGGTCTTTGCTGATTTTTGTCATAAATTGTAACTCATAACAATACAAACACAGGTCCGCAATAAGTGGTGCACAGTAAGTTCCCAATGGAATTCCAATAACCTGACGATATACGGAATCTCCAAAGCGAAGAAAAATGTTATCTAGTAAAAATTCAAGGGCATATATAGTATCAAAGCATGTCTAATTGACATAGTGGTTTTGTTTATTGCTACTAAAAAATGACCTAAAAGAGTTTGAACATATATATTCACATTCTGACTTTTTGAATGCCCATTTAATTAGGTGGGTGATTTTTTTTCTTAATGAGAATGTGAGGCAATGGGGTATACAGGGTAGACAAATCAAAACTTTGAATAGATTCAAAATCACCAATATAAGCATGTAATTTATAAGGCACAGGTACTCATGACCAAGGTTCAAATCAAGTATGAAATCAATCCGTTTTCGAACATACCAAGAATAGAGTAAGAAAAACATCCTTACTTTTTATACATTTGAAAAGAAGTGACTGCCAGGCAAGTCTGGAAAAGTAAGTTTGAAATTATATCTGAGTTTTTACTATACCTTTTTTCAAAGTCACAGTCAAGTTCTCTAAATTTGAAGTCCATGTATGTTAGTTTTCGTCTTAGTATACACCCTTATTAGCTATATAGCCATGTGTCTGTAATTATAAGTAAACATCAATCACGGTGCTTAATGTTATAGTGAGGTCAGTTAATTAGTGAACGATCAGTACCCAGTGGTACCATGAGGTCAGTTATCAGTATACTTTGTTACAGACATGATTCCGGACAAAACACCCTTAGATTTTCAAATTCCGCTGAGAAAGATGACCCTTACGTGAGTTTGGTCGTTATTTTTGGTATCTGTTTTTCTTTACAAATCTTCCAATGTTTCGGTTCTTAAGCATCTTTTCCTTTCTTATTTCGGTTGATCGTTCCTAGTGGACATATATGCAGTAAAAATTATCGGACCCATGGAAATAACAAAGTATTGTTTTCATTTTGTATCATATTGATCAATCCTTTGAGAATATTATGAAGATTCATTGATAATGGAAACCACAAGAAATCATCAGATTTGAAATAAGTTTATTACATGTACATACTAGTAAAACATTAAAAAAGAGGTGTCTATAAAATAATTCAATCTCTATTTTTTCCAGATCTGTGACATGTGAAGGATTAGATAGAATGCAAAGAAGACCTGCTATCAACATCTTTTTTTTCTTTTAAATATTTACACAAATGAAAAAGATAATCAAGGTGGCTCGGTGTCCTCCCTAATCTGGGATTTTGAAGTTGCCAATGACAATTGGTCTAGATCATTATTGAAATTTGCAAATTTTGAGAGTAGTATGTAATTCCTGATAATGTAGATTTCTAAAAAGAAAAATTTAAAAAAAACACATCATGTTTGTGTGTTTGATTCATTTTTTTCAACTTTGCCAAATAAGAGGAGATAACTCAAATAGTAGGAGAGCTAACTCGGATAGTAGGAAAGATAACTCAGATAATGTTATTTTATAATAGAAAAGAATTTATCTGTTTTAATATATAGCAAGAAAACAAGATCGGTGACCCATTTTTTTTCCTTTTTCTTATCTCAAAGCATGTAATCAGAGCTACCATCTCACATTTTATCTTAAAATCATATGGTGTACTTTTCTTTTTATCACAAGAAATTGGATTTTTTCTTGTGATAAAAAGAAAAGTACACCATATGATTTTAAGATAAAATGTGAGATGGTAGCTCTGATTACATGCTTTCAGATAAGAAAAAGGAAAAAAATGGGTCACTGATCTTGTTTTCTTGCTATATATTAAAACAGATAAATTCTTTTGCATTATATATATACAAAATCTGACAATTTTGCACAACCTGTAATGTGAAATCCGGTGACCCATACTTTTTATTATATTTTTGAAAAAAGCAGGATAAATTCTTCGTTTTGGCAAATAATTAAAATACTATGGACTTTACATAATACGCCCCAGCCACCTTAAGCACAAAATAACATCACTAATGAGGACGCAGGAATATAAGACGGGTCTAATATATATTTCATATCATCTATTAAAGAGTCAAGTATTTTCTCATTCAATTTTTTTTAAATGTTTGCTAGTTTGTGTACCGATCGCAATTGGAAGGAGAAAGTTGATATCCCGATCATATCTACATTTGTCTATTCAAATCTCGAACCAGTGTAAGTTATCAAGTCAGGAATACGAGCGGTTTTTTTTTACATTTTGTTATCATGTGTTTATAATTCATCATTCTATTTTGCTGTATATATTTGTACGATCGTAAATTACTTTAAGGTGGTCACTATTAGTTTGTGATAAACGAAATATACTATTATATCCTTCAATTTTGTATGTGTCCTGAGTGTTTTGCATTTATGTGTATTGTACACTTGTCACGTAATGTTGTCAAAAAAGCGGTTTTATTAACATTGCCATAAACGTGGGAGATTTAGTCAGCCATAAAACCAGGTTCAATCTACCATTTTATCTAAATATGTCCTGTAATAAGTCGATAATATGGCAGTTCGTTTCTTTTGTATGTTGCAATGGCGGTTGTTCTGTTGCACTTCGGTGTTTCTTTTGTTCCATTGTTTTCTTCTTTTAGTTGATGTATTTTCCCAGTTTAAGTTTGTAACCGAGATTTCTTTCTTTCAATCAATTATAATGACCTTTGAACAGTGGTATACTACTGTTGCCTTTATTTGAGCTTTTGATTTTTGCCATTTTATAAAGACATTTATAAAAAAAAAATCAGTTCATTAATTTTCTAATTTTTGCCTTTCTTACTCGATTTTTGAAATTTACACATTTTGCCCTTATAAAACATTACAGATTAAGGTGTTCACAATGATTACAACTAGCTTTGATAGATGCGTTATAGGACAACTACCTGACTCAAAACAATTGCCAAAAAAAAGATCCCTTAGGTATATTGTTTTTTTCTAATAATTTGATAAACATGACAACAAAGAATTGAATTCAATATACAGTGTTTTAAAAACAAATGACAAGTTTTTAAAATGTAGAAGATTTATTCAATCATGTCATAACAAATTTATTGAAAAGACATTTATGTCATAATAAATAAGAAAAAGATTCTGTCCACATGCGCTCTACATATAGTATTAGTATTTGATCTAATATAATATATCTATATAACTTAGAAGCTAAGAAGTAGACTATATGCCAAACACATTTATTTAATGATAAGTTTAGATTCTGACATTGGTAGTCGCGATATAATAAAGGCAAAGGGACAATTGCTATTTCTATCGAGTTTTACTTTAAGCACCTTCTAGGAAATGATATTTAAAAATCTAATACAACCTACTTATACCACATACATTAACTAAACAAAACCTTTCCTATATTTGATAAAATGGCCATGTATACATAACATATTTTTGTTAATTTATAAACTTACAAAAATACTATTTGGAAATGCAAAGGAATTTGGAAGGTCCCAACTTTTCTGAATTTGGGATAATATTGATACGTGGTCTGTATAACGATAGGTGCTAACTGTAACCATAGTATCACTAATTATTCTTTAGTTATCTACAGCTTATAAATAAACTTCATAGGGAATGAAAAATCAATTGATAAATTGAAATATGTTGAAGATACAAAGTGCATATAATAAGAAAAGCCCACACCACAATTCAGCTATAAAAGGCCGCCACATTACAAAACGTTAAAAAAAACTCCTTGAATTATGAATTTTTTTTTTAACATAAAACTGATTTAACAGACACCAAACATGACAACCATTGAATTACATATTTAAAATGTTCCGTAATTGATATAAGAACAAATTGTAAAAAAATTGATTTCCGCATCAGCTCGTCATCAAGCACAAACATAATAAGTCTCTCTCTCTCTCTCTCTCTCTCTCTCTCTCATTGGAGACCCTGATGTATTCTACTGTGCGTTGTTTCTCCTGCGTAATAGCTCTGCTAATAATAATTCAACTGCTTGTTGGTTAATAATACGTGATTGCCCTGCTTCGTGTATCCTACTCTTCATAGAATCATCATCAACGCCTTGTGCACCATCAGGGTTTCTTTTGTTTTTTCCAACCTTCTTTAACCCTATTATAGATATCAGATATCTTCCTATGAACCGAAATATGAGGAGTCCTATCATTGTCGGATCTAGAAAAATTGATAATTTGTGATACCATTTTTCTGTCGGATGAAAATCTTGCAGTAAAGTTGAAAGAAAAAAATCCATATCCCGATATGTAAAATATTCTCCTGGTAGCTTCCCGTAGGTTAATATGCCTTGTTTTATAACGATCAAACACAGTGGCCAGTATTCCTGTTTTAGCTTTCTCAAGATGCTTCTACCTTTATGGGATGCCATGTTGACCATTCCAAAGTTAACTGTATCACGGTATCTAACGCTTAATGATGACAAAAACATTGGTGGTACCGTCATATTTGTAAAAAGAATTACTCTTACTGCAATTTTATCCTTAGAACCATAATAAAACGCCCATTTTGAAGAAGTAAAAATGTCCCATGATGAAATTTTTGAGATTTTATAATTTTTTGCTTTTTGAATATCTGAAAATATGCTATGAAGATTGTAGTCATCTCTTATCGGATATTCTGTGTTGACTTTTTTCCCTGGAGTATATAGAAAAAGAGTCGATATATTCCATTTCTGTTTCAGGCATATACTGGAAAGCAAAATGAAATAATTGTTCATCTGTTAATTCAATAAAACAAACGTTAGGTACTGTATACATATAAATTCTTTATATGTGTCATTTGTGTGCTAAAACTGAACAGATATATGATTTGATATTGACGTCCAGTTGCCAATGTTGCATACAAATTCTGGACGGTAACATATTGATAACACGTTCACAAGATATGTTCTGTCTGTTGGGATTACCGGGATGAGGTGCAGGAAATATAAGCTGCGACACACACAAGATATGTTTTGTTTGCTGGATATGAGCAGAAATGTTGTCTTTCACAAGGTCACTTTCAAAAAAGGTGTTGTAGGGATTCATAAACGTGCAGAGAACGTAACACTTTTGGTACACGAAGCTTCAAATGTAAGGTAACATTTACAATTTAAAGTGGCTGCGTATGTATATATCCCGTACACAAAATCTAACGCCCCCATTTTAGCATAGGTTTAACTACCTGATTGGAGATGTCCACGGGATGACCATTATTCTATACGTCATTCAGCTCTTCAAGTATGTAAAGTTAGAGCATTGTGAGGTTTAACCTAATATGGGAAAAACAAAATGATAAATACTGTACTCAGTTTGAATTATAAATTGCATTCGTTACCAAATTGGGTTTTAAGGTTGGCGTTTTTTGTAATATTTATGGTGAAATTGGAAACGCGATGATTTTACTAAAGTTAAAATAAAAAAAAATATATCTCATATAGAAAATAAATAGAAATTTCTATATGAATTCTTGTTTGTTTGGAACTAACAAAATCATATTAGTACACAAAATTTAGACATTTGTAATATGTTTTATTGATATTTGTTACTTTTAGAGAGAGAAAATTTTCATTTGTTTATACAACAATACGTAAGATTCAGATTATCCGTTCCGTATTTGAGGTTACCGTTAGTCTCGCCCTAGTGATAACGTTTACTGCGAGATTTTGCGTTATTATGGGCATGTTTTGTGTCAAAGCACATGTATATAATGTACGTCATGTAAAATTATTATGATAGTTTTTGAGCGGTAAAGCTTCGAAAAGAAGCATGGTGAATTTTCACTGCATAGCGGAGGGTTGCTCCAACGATTCACGAAAGAAACATAATGCTGTAAAGTATCATGATATGATTTTAAATGGATGTATCGTCGACTTTCATGTACTTCCTTCAGTCATAAAGAATCCTAAACTAAGGAAGCTCTGGTTGTCTCAGATAAGAAGGGAAGGGTTTAATCCCGATCCAAATTGTCACTGGCATGCACTTTGCTCCCGTCATTTTATTGAAGGAAGACCTACGAAGGAAAATGCAGTCCCAACCCTATTTGCCTACAACAACTACAAAACTGGAACACCAAGAGACACCAAGAACAGTACCTTACGTCCCATTGAACAATTGATATTGACAACACAGTAAGTAACAAATAGTTGAAATTAGTGTCCTCTTTCTTTTTCATTCTTCAATGTATTTTTGTCTTGTTTGCCTATTATGATGAAACAGTAAAAGAAAATTGTGTGTGTGTTGGGGGGGGGGGGGGGTAGATGTTAGTCCCTTTTATCTGTTTAAAAGAGGCGGAAATTACCCCTCTTATGTCCACGAGGCTCCAAGATAATAAGCTTTGACAACTTAAAAAATGGTTTTCATGTTCACGAACAGTGTTTTTTAAATATTGGACTGTATGCACATGAAGATATATTTATTTTTTAATATACATGTATATATATATTTTACAGACCAGCAAACATTGTTACAGTTTCACAACTGCCAAAAGTACCAAGACAAAAGAATAACATACCAGATATTCCAGGTAATTTTAAGTAAAACTAAAAAAAATTGATGTAATGACTGAATAGTCAGTGTGCCACCATGGTACTGTTGTAAATCAGAGGGAGCTACCTGTAATTGAACCAAGGAACATAGGGGTCAGTCTATTGTATGACTGCATGTTCTGATAGGCATATATATATATATAAAGTGCATGGACGGTTTTCATAATTTAATTTAACAATAATAATTGTGATTAATCAGTCAATGACGACATAAAATCAATTAGTAAACAATGCTAAAATAACAATTATAATATTATTCTAATTAAAATACAAATATAAAAGTCATATATTAAATTTAAAACAATTTATCTTCACAATTTCAAGATAAAACAATTGCCAATATTATTTTATCACAAAATAAACTTAACTTCAAAAACAAAATTTAAAAAGTATTTTGAAAAGATAGATATGAGTCTCAGATTAATTTTGTCTGCACACTACATGTACACCATCAACTGGTATACTGGTGGACAGTCGTTAAAGGTCCAGTAGAAAAGATATGTGTTCTGATGGTTATGGCTCTTAAGTATTATGTATTATGTATTACATTGCATATGTTCTTTCGTGCACAACTTATATTTATATATATTATATATCTCTTGTAAAATTATTATATTGGTGTAAAATTGTGTATATATGTATCCTATTTATAAGCTGTATTGCTTTCGGAATAAAGTATTATTATTAAACATATGGTTCTAGTTCCCATTTATAAAATGATTAACTACATTTTTGTACTACAACTTTCTAAATTACATGCACATTTTGTACGTTTAATTCTTTAAAATCGACCAGTCTATGATCCTGACTAATGTACATTGTAGTCAACTAATTCTAATTTAAATGGTACATATTTACTTACTTTCAGTAATTTCCTACATTGAAAAGCCAAGTTTTGACCACACTTATTGCACTAGCACTGAAGTTAGTGAAGATGTCTCCATTGAGGAAAAATGTGCGATATTAATTGAAAATAGCAACGCTTTAGAGGTACGAAATTAATTGGGATTTTATTTGATATTGAAAATTCCTCCATTGGATATAAGAGTCAAAAGCCATGAAAAAGATATTTTTTAATCTTATGAACTATAGAAATAATATTAATTTCAATCAAAAATTGATTTGTTTTAATTTATTAGATGGCAGTTCATACATCAAAAATGATATAATGTAAGAAGCAATGTGTTTTTATATTCAAATTAATACATCAATATTAAATATGATCTATTCAAACATTTTACTAAATATATATTTACTTTTAAAATTTGTAATCCAACAAGAACATGTTGAAATATAGTATTACATGTAAATGTTTTTTTTTAAGTCATTTTACCATATAACTGTATTTCATTCTGAACATGCATGAAATATTTGCCACTGAAATTGAATGTTAAGCAACCAAAAATCAATCAATCTTTTATTGTTACCAACTTGACTTAAGTAAACAAAAAATACAAAAACAATTTCATAAATTGTTTGCCTTGATTTATATATTTATAATTATTACTTTTTTTCACAGCAAAAATGTCAAAGATATGAGACAGATAATAACCAGCTACAGAAGCAAGTTAAATTGCTACAAGTTGAACTTCATGCTACCAAAGAGGAAAATAAAGTTTTAAATGAGAAGTTTAATAATACAGATGAACTGCTTAAGGACAAACTTGTTGAAAAGTTGACTAAATCAAATAGTAATGTTAAATGTTTTCTTGGACTGCCAAGTATTTCAATGCTTTTGGGAATTTTCAAATTATTAGAAGGACATGCTTCAAAAATGAAATACTGGATGGGTCCCGACTCAAGTGACGGTAAAAGATGGCAAGTAAATAATAAGAAAAAACCTGGTGCTTCAAGGAAGTTGACTTTTTTTGAAGAGTTTGTTATAACTCTTTTGAGATTACGGCTAGGACTAAACACATATGTGTTGTCTCTTTTGTTTGGTGTTTCACAGTCAACAATTAGCAGGGTTTTCACGACTTGGATATCTTTAATGGCACAATGTTTAGGACCACTTATTAAATGGCCATCTAAAGAAAAGATTAAAAAACACATGCCTCTATCATTTCGTAGAAAATATCCTAACACTCGTGTAATCATCGATGCTACTGAATTTTATGTGCAGAGACCAAGAAACCCAACAGCACAGTCAAAAACGTGGTCAAATTACAAGTCAGAAAACACTTTTAAAACGCTTGTAGGTATAACACCAAATGGAGCTTTTTCGTTTATATCTGACTTATGGACTGGTAACATTTCTGATAGGAGCATTACTGAAAGAAGTGGATTCATTGATCTGATTGAAAAGGGGGATCATGTAATGGCTGACAGAGGTTTTTTAATCAAAGACTTATTATTATCAAAAGGTGCCACCTTAAATATGCCACCATTTACCAGACCATGTAAACATGGAAAAGGACGATGTCTTACGGCAAAGGAGATTAAGGAATCAAAATCCATAGCCTCTTTGAGAATACATGTAGAAAGATCAATCCAGAGACTGAAATCTTATAAATTCTTAAGTGGTGTTATGCCAATAAATTCACTTTCTGTAGCTAATCAGGCTCTTAAGGTTGCAGGATTTTTTTGTAACCTGATGAAACCATTAGTTCAAAAGTTATAAAACGTGTTTTGTTTTATAAATCATTGGAAATTTATTTGACATATATATTAATTAAAGGAGCAATGATTGGCAATTTTTTTTCCAGTGTTTCTTTTTTTCTTTTATGATTTATGTTAATACTACAAATTATATTCCTTGATTAAAACAAATCAACAGCTTAATAAGAGAATTATTCTGTTCTAAAATTTTCTTTCAAAAACTGATAAGTAGTGGAAATATGGCTTTATCGTGTATTGTCAAAACTAACAGATGTACACGTCTAGGCACAACAGTAGGTTATCTCCCATTACATTTGAATGAGTTGTCTTTTATAAATTTAGAAGAATAGAGACTATCATAAGTTGTCTTAAAATAAAAGATGATATTTATTATGTTTAATATTGTTTATTTTAGTTATGTTTAATCAAATTAAATTATATAACCAAACTTTATCACTGTTTTATTTCGTGAATTGTTATGAACTTCACACAAAGTATTCAACTGATACAAAATGTACATGTGGAATTCTAACGTCTATACTAGCAGAATTTTTGGTAGAACATATGAACTGTAGAATGATGCAAGTTTTGGTAAAACATTAGACCAAAATTGTTCATCAAATGGTATTCGCTCATGATGTACACCTTTAAAAGTAAATAATACAAAATCACACCATTTTCTTTTAGTAACTGCAAGCTGACATTGAATTTGACAGTAATACGGAGATGTGTCATTTCTCTTCATAAGTGGAGTATCATTTTCTATGTGAAAGTTTGTTTTGTCTAAACAAGCAGCATTGATTGGAGTTTCTTCTGAAAATTTAAACGGACATTTTATTTCCAAACAACCTTGTCCACAGCATTTACACTCTAGTAAACCATCAGGAGAGCAACCTAAGTAAGGACTGTTGTTGTCAATTACAAACCCAGATAATTTACATTCTAAACTATCATGCAAGTTTTTTTTGTCATGAAGATAAGACTCTCTAGCAACATGTTCAAATTTTTTTCCATGTCTTAAAGCAGGCAAGTCTGAATTAACACTGCTTGCAAGACCTAAAATGAGTTTGACTAGATGGCCATCAGGGTTTCTTCCTGTAAAATGAAGACAACTATATAAAATGGAAGCTGTTATTCTGCCATGTCTCTGATAAAACCACAAATCACTATCACTCTGACTGATGGTCTTTTCGAATATATCAGTGAAATAATTATCAGGGATATTTCTATGTATGTGCTCAATAAAAGATTCAAGTGAATCATCTGACGAATCATCATTATTAAATTGTGTTGCTAGATCTAGTATGTTGACAGACAGGCACTCAAAATCATACTCCGAACCAGAGCTATCTGACAGAACATATGCTGCACATGCTGGTAAGTTTTCTGATTTTATTAACCGAAGCATTTCTTTTTCTATAGCATGTGGTGACATGTTATGACAAGATGGCCTATAATGGTCACTTGTTGATTTGATTGGTGGTTGTCCTGTAGGCTCACTCCTCAGGTCTAAAGAGGTTATTTTTACTGGAGCTGATGTTCTGACTGGGTTAACCCATTTAGCAGCCTTGTCAGTAACAGAAATAACCGATCTATCGGACAAATCCTGACAAAATCTTTGCATCCCGAACAGGAGTGCTGCCACGTGCTTACATGTTCCATCACCACTGTAAAATAATTATATACACTGAAATATTCATTTTTTAGAAGTGCTCGAGGGAAATTTAAACATTAAAAAAAAAACCAATGTTTCCCTAAATTTAAAAAATAAAAACAAAAGTTGCTTGAAAAATCAACATTGACTATCCACGTTTGTTTGCATCTCTTTTTTGAAGGTGATAATTCTGAGGAAAAAAACTGGAAATTAATTTTATGTGCCCTTTAATTTTACAGTTAATTTGGAGTGAACTGATAATGTGGCATTCCATGTAGGTTAAAAATCAAAAACAGATGACATAATAAAAATACACATTTTTTTGGCATTTCTTGATGGGATTATTCATCTTTTTTAATCTTTATTTTATTTTTCTCGCTCATTATTTCATTTTTATTTGAAAAAGATAAATGGCTAATCAGAATTATACAATTACATGTACTTGATAACCGTATTCTTGATTTTATTATTCTTTTCTGTTATCAGCATACTTTTTAACCAATCTATTCATTATTTTCTTGTGTTATTCTTTATATTTTAACACCCCATTATTCTCTATTCTGTAAACCCTATCGGCACCCACACCCTCGGATTATTCAGGTAAGAACTTACGCCACACATGTACATTCTGCTGAATGTATTGACCCATCAAATAGGACCACTATCCAAACTTCGTACGGGTCAGCAGACTGTCTCTCTTCTGGTACACATGCTGCTTTTACATAATGTATATCGCTGTGAAATTTTGACTGCCTAACATCACGGATATGTCCATTAGAATGAAGACGGTAACTGTTGTCATTTTTATAGCCTTTCAAACGTTCATTTGTCCAGTTACAAATGTTTTTTAAATAATGATTAACATCAAACGCTTCAATTATTGGAATTGTATTTAAATCATCAGACCAATCAATAACAGTCTTGGGATGCGACAACTCAACACCATCTACAGTTCGCCGTATTTTATTTGCGAATATGTAATTATCGGGTTCAAAGGCGGGAATCTTTTGTAATTCCGCTTCTTCAGCTAGTTCAACTAATTTACTCTTTTTATAACCCGTTGTTTTAACACCTCTGTTTTTCAAGAACTGTTTGATTTCCGGGACGTTTTTATTCTTAAAATCAGAGTCCATTGTCGTCAAAGTAAACAAATAGTTGCCCCGACGTCACACGACTTACGTACCTTCATCTACAAAAGAGTTCTTGACGTTCGGTAATCTGAATCTTACGTATTGAGTGACATGTTTTTCAATACATCGTCAAACAGAAACATGCTTCATAACAAATCTGGATATCGGTTAAAGGCACACCTTGTTAGTATCAAAGGCCAGATCAAACTATAAACTGCCGTTACAGACAAGCCAAGAAAAAATAAGTATCCTCAGACAGGAATTCACTGCCCGGAAGATCAGGAATACTCGGTACAAATCAATATTACCAACTCTGAAGGCATATAGGAGTGTTGACTCGTTCCTTTCATTAAACTTCCAGAGAAGGGGTCTACAAATAAATCCTGTTAGTCGGATTAAAACAAATAAGTCAAATAGAAAGTTCCTTACCAGCAGATCTGTAAGAAATTTTTTTAATAGCATGACAAGAATTTCGACTTTACCTTTTTTCAAAATCACAGTCAAGTTCTCCGAATTTAAGTCCATGTATGTAAGTTTTCGTCTGAGAGCATTCCACGATGATTCGTTGAAATATGAAGATTTTAGTCTAGGAGGCAATATATTTAAGAGAAATATACTATGATTGTACTTTTCTAAAGTCATCATGAAGTTAAAGGCATTAACTTCAAGGACCGGTCTAATTTTTGGTTCTCCCATTTGTTTCATGTGACTAACAGACTCTTTAGTAACTGGGCCTGTAAAATATAGATAAATTGGGTCCGACAGGAGATTTGAAAATTGAAATAATATTTGCGATGTTTGATGCATTCACGGTAATTTGTCTTGATATCGTGCTGATATTTACATGGATTAAGATGTCTTTGATCTAGGAGATTAAGTAAGGAACGTACAATTAAGCTACAAAGGGTTCCGACAGTAGACTCTTAAAAACATTGAGGAGATCAAGATATCAACGAACAGTAAAATAACTGAACTCCGAGGAAAATTATAAAAACAGAAAACAAATGGCAAAATCAAAATCTCAAACACATCAAATGAAGGGATAACAACTGTCATATTTATAACTTAGTACAGGCATTTTTGTATGTAGAAAATGGTTGATTAAACCTGGTTTGATAGCTAGCTAAACGTCTCACTTGTATGACAGTCGCATCAAATTATATCATATTGACAACGATGTGTGAACAAAACAAACAGACATAATAGGCAAAAATGTCAAAAATTGGAGAACAGCAGTCAACATTGTGTTATAATCTTAGTCACTATAAAATCAAACAAACATGTGACAAAAATCACAAAAAAGCATATAGACGAAGCAGATTAGCAAAAATCAAACTCAAATATATCGTAGTCCATTTACATAATGACGGCATGTATACTTACAGAGCCAAATCATATGTATCAAAGAAACACAAAAAAGGAATATAGACAAAGCACATTAGCAAAAATGAAAAACCATCATATTTGTTTTTATTAGAACAATAACACAATGAGGGATAAATAAGTACAGAGTCACATTCTAATAGAGCTGTGCAAGTATGCCCTTAACTTCCATATGGAGTTTATTTTACTATACAACAAAATAAATGTTGCTGTGAACCACTTGGGTCGGAAAATCCTTCCAAAATATTTAAGAGTAAGGAGAGAAAAACAAATTATGTGATTACACATACCCCTTATCTAATCTACTGCTAAAAGAGTTCTTTATTCCTTGTTGTAAAATTTAAAATTTATTTATTCTATTTTACTATAATTTCCATTTTTGTCTGCAAATATCTGCTTAAAAAATTAAGTTCCAATGATAGGTCGAAAATCATACTTTTAAAAATGCACTCAATATATAAATTTCGTTGAATTGATGGTCTAAATTCAAATTCCGTTAATTTGTTAAAATTCACTTTCGGAACACATTAAATGACGTAAACAATCTTCGATATGACCTCAATAGGTTATTTGCCAATTCCCGTAATTGACCCTGTAATAAGAGATCCTTTTTTAAGTTATGTATGTGGTACAAAATTTTTATTTACAATGAAGAGCTAGCAGAAAGACCAAATTAAACTGTGCGTAAAGTGAGTAATCTTAAAGGTTCTTAAATCTTGTAATTACACTAATTTGTTGTTAAACTTAATACTTTAGACATCATAAATTATTTTTCATGAAAAATTAGTTTAATCGAATATACATCACTTTCAATTCATCATCCTTTGCATTGGCAAAAGCCAACTTTTTCCGGTATGGAACCAGTCGACAATTGACAAAGGGAAGTAATTTGTTTAAAACGTGTGTAATAACAGAATCAAATCGGTAATTGGCAAATGGACTATTGACAGAAACATATAGGAAGAAGTATTTAGACCATCGGGTCAACAGTAAATCGAACCTACTAAAGCACTAATGCATTTGTGAGAATTTGTCTCTTTCAATTTTGAAATGAGTGTCATATATATCTATATTTAGCTAGAATGTTGGATGAATATTGAGATTACAGACAATCATTGTGAGTGAACGCTGGGTACGTTTGATGTAAGGCATATGACGAAATTAAACCTGTTAAAGGCACTCATGTTTAATTTATCCCAATCTTAAAACCGTATTTAGTTTGCAGGTTTCCAAATCGTTTTTAATTAAGTGATTGCAGATGAACCTGACACTATGCAGTCGTAACAAAAGTAAAATATAAAAATTTATTATTTTTTACACTAATTAGATATAGGAAGATGTGGTGTGAGTGCCAATGAGACAACTAAGCATTACTTGGGACCTTTTAAACATGCCAAAATTTTAAATGATATTGGTCATTTTCTTCCTTTCAATATGACATATCTTTTATTCTCATAAGACAAACCTGATATATTTACGGCTCCAATTAAGTCATGTTTTGTTGAACTCCTGTAAAACATGATGCCTCTTTGATCTAGCAGGTGTTTTAGATCAGATATGGCCAACAACTCTAAATCAACCAGCATAGGAGGCACACTTTCCTCTACGACCACTAGAAATAAATTGAAATATACATAACTGATAAGTATCTTGCTACAAATATTCCCCAAAAATGGTAGACTTTAATATATTAGAGACAATTTTAAAATGCTAAAATTTATTGCTGGGTAGGAAAACTCTTTTTTTTAATTAAAAACGACAAAATATCTTCGATTTAGAGTATTTGTTATATCAGTGTCTTCAAGATACTTAAAACTAGCGTACTAGATACTCGAAAAATGACTATTTAAGTATTCTTGATATGCTGCTACTTACAGTTTTCATAAGATTCATAAGTACCTTTAGTTTTGGCTAATGTTACCAGTCGAGTTTGATCTGCATTTCGTCGATACACTTCCCCACGACTATCCAGAAGGGAAAACAGCCCCTTATCCGTAAGGTAGTCGGGATCAAGCCTGTCCGCTGAAATCTTATTTTCGATTATATGTTCATTATTGGAGATGACTAATAAATATATCGCGCGTGAAATAAAGATGACGCTGAAAAAAACGTCATAATAGACCATCGTTCTTCTAAACGGAGTTGTTACAATTTGAATCTACTCCTCGTACTATATATGCTTTACATGTAAACTCCGTTTAAAGCAAATCTTATCAGCATTATATATAGAATGTTGAAATATAATATGATATATGGTTTTATTTTTGTCACATGGTATGTTAATACTTGTTTATTTTTACAAATAAGGAAGTTTAAAGATTCATACACTTTGAATGTGTTGTATAACAACTGATATTATAATAGTGTTATAATAATCAGGAATTGTGTGCCTACTATATCCTGTAATAACACAATAAAATGGTATAAATAAACACATATATGCAGTCGGTTTAGCTTGTTTTATATCATTTACCAGCGACTTTCATTTCGAATAGACGTGAACATCGTTATGGAATTTGACATACTAGTATTTTTTCGCATATACTGTGTAAATTCATTTCAATGCTTCTCATATGGTCAAAATACCGCTCTACATTAGGAGAAAACACATTATATTTTTGGTATTTTCGAATTATATTTTTGGTATTTTCGAATGGCTTAACAGTCTATAGACTATGTTTTGAATATTTCGAAATTCAAAAAGCTTAATGGATAAGCTTTAAAATAAGCATGTTCATTTAATTACTTTTTTGTTAATACACATATAACAGTGAAATATAAACAAATATCTATACCTCTTAAGTAACACATGATGTCATACAAAACTTCTGCAATTTAGAAATGACAGTTTGATAAATATAGGTATATCTATACTTCTTGTAGTCGTTACAATTTTTTTAGTGATACAGATTCACTTTCTTGACAAGTAAAAACTGTTTAAATCGATCACCTTTTTCGTATGCGTGATTGAAGATGCAAAATACTTTCGTGTGGTTTGTTACATTTTTGCTTTCCCGTTTTTGTTAAATAATGTGCATTTGCATATCTCATTGTCAGTCCGATCTTAGATTAATGGATACAAGAATAAGAACAAGTCCAAACCCAGTAGTATGCATATTTTGATAAATTTATTGTCTTCCATCAAAGACGTCTTGTAAGCATGTTCTCTTAACAAAGTATTTGCATTTATCATAATAGATTTTGGTAAATAGGAAGGGTACAAAACTAGTTCTGATGTAGTAAAAAATATCAAGATGGACTCGTTTTCAACTTTTAGTAGAAATATATCATTTATATCTAGATGAAAGATATTAATATGTATCTATATGTATAATTCTGCACACTAGTGTAAAACCATTGGGACTGAAAAACAACAGTCTAATCTATGTCAACAGGCAAGAATGAACCACATTTACAAACGACAACCACTGAACAACGCATTTTTGACTAAGGACAGATGCATTAAAAAAGGCGTAGGGTTTAAACGCTAAATGTTGTGTTACCTTTAAAATCTAGTGTATTTTAACGTTTTTATTGTTTCCCTGGCGTAATAGCTCAATCAATAACTCAACAGCTTGTCCTGACGCAAAAGTGAACCCAAACACATTTGTAATACTAACTGACAATTTCCTCACTTAATAGGAAATCCTAATTTTTTGTTTTGTCGTGAAGAAATTTAATCGAGAAGACATATGAAAGGCCAATAAATAAACTAATTTAATTAATTTCACAGACAAATTTACAACTAAGTAAAACTGCCTGTCAAAATGGCTCAACATTATGATCAGTATGTGAGAAAATCCAGTTTTAAAAGTACACAAAAGGCAGATTCCTTCTCGACATTTCAATGAAATAAAATATGTAAACAAACATGATTTTTCACAAATTCGAATAAAATAAACTACTTTTATCCGAATAAGGGCATTCTATTTGAATGACACAAAAGGTTCTCATAGTTATGTTGTGTAAACATAATCTGAAACTTGGTAAAAAAAGAAATATATACACAATATTGATTTTTCGGATCGTGAAAGATCTCGTACTGCTCTTTTGACGATCGCGGAAAGGGTCGTGAAAGATCTTAGACTACAAAGACGTTCAAATTATTCTTCAATTATATAATTAATATTTGTTATTGGTTTTGAGAAAAACGAGATCCTCATCATTAAATTTAATCATTTTAAAGTATTAAGATTTTCAGAAACAAATTATAATTATTTGTGCATTCGTGAACATGTTTTTTGTATAACAGTTGGCTGACTGTAGGATGGAGATTTTTGTATTGCCATGTGAACTACTCACTGAGCACGAGTTAAAGTATAACTACATTTTGTATATTGGATCCTATAATCTACATGTCCATCAAACAGGATTCATCTTACCTCGATTTTGCCTCATTTCATGGATGAAGATTTAGTTTTGTGGTCAAGTCCGTATCGCGGATTCGTTAAGCTTTAGGATAACTGTTTGTTGTTATGATTGTAAGGTGAACATTTTTGACTTCTGCAAGGTTTCAAATAACATTGACCTCATTTTCATGCATTATTTGTTCGTTTTATGTTGTTTGGCCTTTAACTTAAATACATTGTACCTTTATGTTATAGCGCCACGGTATTTGGTGTATGATGTTGAATCATGTCTGTCTGCATGTTTCATTTATGACGTCAATTGTATTTAATATATTGAATAATAGTAAGATGTCTATATCTGGCTGTCTGTCAGGGTTCATATATTTTCGACCTTATGTTCAGAACTAAATGGCCAAACATAACTTTAACATTTGTCAGTTTCTAAGGTACTGTAAGGATCGGAAAACATATATTTGGTGTACGGGATGTTAATAGAGATCTGTATGGCATGGTTCAGCTGACCTTGATCTCTTTTTATGAACCATTCACAATCTAACGCGTATTTGACATATTTATAATTCTTTATTTTGTATTTCTTCATCTCATACAATATTTATCTGCATTTTTTCCATAAAAAAAGAATACAATACATGTTTATTCATTTTGACCTGTCAGTGTCAGTGCTTATATATACATCCCCTCCCCATACAAAAAAAAATCAAATATACTATCACAAAAAGCAGACGAGAAATTTCAGCATTTGCTGTCTGGTATTCTATAGTATGAAGTATATAGTTATCTCGTTGGAAATCAATCCACATCTGCTGCGTTGTATATAAAGATGCGTAGAACTGTAGGTTCTTGTTCAATCTCAAATTGTTCAGAAAGATGATGTTTTTGCTATAAGTTTTTAGTTGATGGTTAACACTTTTGTTTAAACATTGCATACCCATATTATTGGCTAACTAGTGGCGATCTGCATGAATTGTACTAGACCGATTCTCAAAGCTGAATTTTTTCACACTGATTTAGATACGTTTTAATTTGTTTAGATGTTGTTTTTTTATAACTTTGTAGGTACAGTGTTGAATTAAAAAAAAAGTTTTAATGTTCATTCTTATCAAAACAGTAACAGGCTTTAACCAGTTGCAGGTATATCAAATGTTTAAAGAAATATTGATTCCTGATTACTAGTATTCAGTCTGGTCACGCATTATCTTTCACGATCAAAATAATGCGTTGCATAATTTTTCACGATCAAGTTTGATGAAAATGCAACAAAATTCAAGTTTTTCATAAACAAATTAACTCTTTCAAGGAAGATCATACTTTTATTTTAATGTACTATCAGATACACCAAAGATTAAATTTCAAATATATCATGATATTTTGAAATATGACCATTATAGGTACAAATAGCGTGCTTTTAAAAATTAATTCCATAGACATGCATTGCTTCTTTGGTTTTTTTTTTGCGTAAAGTACTGCATATTGTCTATTTTATTGCATAGTAACGTTGAGGAAATTCAATCATTTTGACAGACATGATTTTTTGTTCCGATTTGTGCCTCGTTTTGAAAATTAAGCATTTTTTCACAGATTCTGAACTTAAATTTACATAAAAATTCTTTCACGATCCGGCACCAGAGCTTTCACGATCGCCTCGCAATACTTGACCACCGTTATATATTCTTTCACGATCATTTCCCTCGTTAAACCGAATGACACCCATGAAGGGGCTAAATCGTAATTATTGTTTGCCCAATTTGCCACATTATTGAATTGGGGGTTGCACTGGTTTTTTTGTTGCCTTAAGAATTATGCACCCTTGTGTTAATTTAGTGCTAAACATATGGAAATTTTATAGTAATTCCACTGCCTTTATCCTTGTACTCTCATATTTGGCAATTTGATGACTGATAGATATAGGTTTATTGCATGCAGTGCTAGCATTGATTGCCTTAAAACAACTTTATTAATATAGTTATTGGTTCAAACAAAACAAAATATGGACCAAATCAAGAACACCTTTTAGGATGCGCTACACTATAGTGACTCAGCAAGAGGTATTTTGGAATTTACAGGCTGGTTTGAACTTTTTGTAAAAATAAACACTAGCACATCAAAGAAAAGCAAGTGAGTAATCTATGCTTCAAACTTTATAACAAAAATTTCTGTATTAAAGGCTATGGATTTTCTTTAAAAATCTTGGTTTATTTGCTACAAAGTACTCTTTTTCTATGAAATGAAATGAATAAGTAAATAACAATTCTTTGCATCAAGTTTCTCCTTGGTGTATGTTTGAAATGGCCTATCTCTATTATTTGTTATATCTGTAGTTATGATACAAGTGAAGTTTGAAAAATTCGTACAAAAATAGCTACGGAAGGGTCATAAACCTTAAAATCAAGGTTTAAAGCAACAGTAACACATTAAGTCGGTTATAATTGTTCTAATAAAAATTAATGCACCAATCTAAATTTTCTACTTCATTTACATTAAATAACTTAGTATATATAAAACACATATTTTTTTTAACATTTGTATCACTTAGAATTAGTTTGGTGTAGAAGTATATTTTCCATCTTTTATCATTTTCACCTGTTGTTAGGAAGGCTTTTTTTAAATTATTATTTTCACTTTTGAACACAAATGTCGAATATTTGTGTTCACTCGGTTTTCCTCCTTTTTTGTCAGCTTTTCAAGCCAGAAAATTCAGTTACAAAATCTCTCTCGAACCCTCCCACAAAAAAGAAAATGACAATTCCCTTCGAATATCTTCTATTTTAAAGTTAGTGATACTTAACCAAACCATTATGAATAAAAAAAGATACGTTTGAATTATAATTCTTCGTGTGCCTTTTTTTAGATTTGAAAACAATTCTAAATTAAAGAAAATTAACAAACAAACTGATCAATTACAATACAGTTCAGTGCCTGGTTTGAAATCTAGGAGTCTGGTGTACCTAATCTTTCATGTGCTGTTTCTCTAGTGCGTGACTGCTCCTTCAATAAATCAATAGCTTTCTGATTTATAAGGCGCAATTGCTCTGCTTCGTGAGATTCACTTTCTATAATATCATTGTTATCGACATCGTTTCTTTCCTACTGATTGCCTTGGTTTTCTCCCCCTCCATGATCCATATTCCCGATAACACATATCTGGCTACGAATCGAAGAACGAGTATTCCTATAAATGTGGGATCTAGAAAAATAGATAATTTGTGATACCATTTCTGTCGGTCGAAAAGTCCAGTTCCGGATATGTAAAAAATTCTCCTGGTAAATTTCCGTAGGTAAATATGCCTTGTTTTGTTACGACTAAGCACAGTGGCCAATATTTCTGCTTTAACTTTCTCAAGATTCTCCTACCGTTATAAGACGCCATGTTGACCATTCCAAAATGTACTTTATCACGATATTTAACGCTAAATGAGGACAAAAACATAGGTGGTAACGTCATTTTTGTAAAAAAGAGTAATTCTTACTGCAATTTTATATGTTAAGTTAGAACCTTGATAAAAAGCACATTGTGATGACGTTAGAACATCCCATGATGAAATTAGTTGAATTCTATAATTTATTTGTTTTTGAATACTTAAAAATATACGGTGAATACTGTTGTCATCTCTAATATAATACTCTGTGACGGGGTTTTTTTCCTGGAGTTTGCAAGTAGAGTGTTGAAATATTCCATTTCCTTTTCAGGCAAATACCAAAAAAAAAATCATGGAAGAAAGCTGATATCTTTCTTTTTATTCATAAGACATTGAAAAAATATGTACTGTCGAAATATATATATAAAAATTGTGCCTTACCAATGATTTTACAAACACTTTTCTCCGTTTAAACTGCTGGACGGATAGGAACAAAAGTTGTCCATGATCACCAGTCGGGAATTTATATTTTTCTTCATGTATTTCTTTTTATTCATAAAACATTAAAAAAATATGTACTGTCGAAATATATATATATAAAAATTGTGTCTTACCAATGATTTTACAAACACTTTTTTTCCGTTTAAACTGCTGGGCGAATAGGAACAAAAGTTGTCCATGATCACCAGTCGGGAATTTATATTTTTCTTCATGTATCTTCATGTGATTCCGTTTACCAACCAGCATAACCGACAGCTTAAATTGGAACATATAGGTACAATTCAAGTAGTGTCTTTTATCTTGAAAAACGCTATTGACAGACATGTCCAAAATGCTGTGATTTGCCTACTGTCTATTTACCAAAAAAAAAACTGTCAGGTGGCGAGCACTTCATTGTGCATGGTCGCTAATCATAATTGAAACGATGATATAGAAAGCGAACATTTTGATATAAAAGTGACAAATTTGTCAAATATATGAAATCGGTAGTCAAATCCTTGTATGAGTTATTGCTTCAAAATTATGATTTTTATCATTTTTTTTGCTTATTTGTCAAATATATATTAAGGACAAAAATAGGACATGACAATGACAACATCTATGATTATGCTTAGATTGTAGGAATCGTCAATTTAGTCCTCATTTTAGATATTGCATTTTGATGATCATATTATCCAAATATTATAAAACCGAATTATCATGTTACAATTTTCAGTTTTATTTATTTTGGATGACTCGAGTCGAATGCTCAAATTATCAAAACTATTTTATTGTTAACTGTTGCGCGTATTCCACACTAAAATCATTATTACCGTTTACACGTTGGAATATGATCGCAAACACACTTGTCTCTGATATATTTTCTATTATAATAGAGGTATATAAGTATTGTTCTGTGTACCTGTTGTTATGTAACGGTATATGCGAGTCATATCAAATCAATAATGTACAAACACCTCCACTGGAAAGTGACAAACACTTTATCAATTTACCTCACAAGAACCATATTTTGGAACATGTTTGAAACTAAGACGTAGAACCTTTCTATTTACATCATTTTGTCTTTGGCACTGTGATTTGGGAATCATTTCATTTCTGTGTTTGCAATATTAATTCAGGATATCGGTATATTCTAAAGTGAAGTAATCTGAGTCTTTTTAAACTGATTTTTATAGTTCGTTCTTTTCTTGTACTGTTGTTCATGTGTTACATATTTGTTTTGAGTTCATTTTTGTACATATTATTTTTCTCGTTTGAATTGTTTTACACTGTCATTTCGGGGCTTTTTAAAGCTGACTGCTTTTAAATGATAGCCCGAAAATAAGGTACACATGCCAAGAATAGAGTAGGAAAACATCCTTACTCTGTAGACATTCGAAAAGAAGTGACTGCCAGGCAAGTCTGGAAAAGTAAGTTTGAAATTATATTTAAGTTTTTACTATACCGTTTTTCAAAGTCACAGTCAAGTTCTCCAAATTTGAAGTCCATGTATGTTAGTTTTCGTCTTAAAGCGTTCCATGATGATTCTTTGAAATATGAAGATTTTAATCTCGGAGGCAATATATTTATGAGAAAAATACTATCGTTGTGTTTTTCTACAGTTTCTTTGATGTTAAAGGCATTGCATTCATGGACCGGTCCAATCTTTTGTTCTCTCATTCGTTTTATATGAATTAACGCCTCTGTAGTTACTGGGCCTGTCAAATATAGTTTAGTTTAAACATATTTATTTATAGTGGATTGGGAAACAAGTTTTGCAACTTATATTAATCCCTTTCCACTTTGCGGGTGCGAGTGCTGCCTTGTAGCGGCATTAGTCTACTCTTTTTCGAAATCTACAAGGGTGTCTTTAACTTGCAAGAGATATGGCTCTCTCTTAACACGGGTAAGCCATTTATCGTCCCCGTCAAATATAGATGACAAGGATTTGAAAAAAAATTTATATATACATAAAATACAATGCATATACGGTGAAATAACTTGCATTTTTGCTGATATTTACATGGTTTTTTTATGTCTTCAACCAAGTATCAAAGGGCTACCGAAGGGGAAACTTTAAAAAGCGAAATTTGAGCGAAAAATATGATATTTTAAATGTATTAAAGAATGTATTAAAGAGCTTTGCTATTATCCTAATAACTGTCACATTGATTTTTATGAGTTATGGAAATATTGTCTCTTGAATTTGGATAATCGGACCTTTTCTTCTACTAACACATACCTGATATGTTAACAGCTACAATTAAATCATGTTTTGTTGACCTACTGTAATACATTATACCTCTTTGATCTAGCAATTGTTTTAGGTCATAGATGGTCAGGGACTCTAGATCAACCAGCTTAGGAGGCACAATTTCCTCAACTACAACTGAATATAAATAAGTAAAGAAGTATTCAAACTCTTAAGTAAACAACTAACAATATGAAAATGAAAAAAAAATGAAAAACGACTGTCTTGTCAATACTCCTGCTACAAAGAGTCCAAAAAATCTAAAGTTGTCATTTTAATAGGATAAAATTGATAGACAGTAAGAATTTTTAAATTGAAAACGACTTATTGAACTCCAAGAGTACTGACTTTTCAGTGAAAGGAATTGCATACGACATTATAAATACATATAGTATTACATACTTGCAAAATTATTATTAAAGTAATACTGATTCGATACTTTCAGTTTCAGTTCACCAATACCTTTTGTTTTAGCTAATGTAACCAGTCGACGTCGATCTGCATTACGTCTGTAAACATCCCCACGACTATTCAAGAGGGAAAACAGCTCCTTTTCCGGTAGGTAGTAAGGATCTTGTCTGTCCGTTGAAATTTTATTTTCCACATTATTTTAATTACTAGAGCTTCTTAATAAATATATCACGTATGCAAGAAAAATGTAGAAAATAACGTCATAATCTACCACAAGTATTCTAACGATCCCTATCATTGTTACCTTTCAAATGATTACTCGTATTTTGTGTTCTGTATAATACATGTTCATTTACAGAAAACCTTGTATCATCATTTTTTATAGAATGATGATGGAAGTGTTTAACGACCTTGACTGGCTTCAAGCCTCGCGCGGTCGGTATTTATATAATGTTGAAATATATACATGATATATGGTTTTATTTTAGGATTGTGGTTTGTTTCTAATAGTTGTTCTTACAAACAAGGAAGTTTAACGTTTTATATAGTTTGAACGTGCATATCTATTTTTTAAACGATCAATTGGTATCATGATCTTTACAAACACAAATATTCACTTGTTTACCAAAGCAACTACCTACTTTCGTTTTTGTTGAAAAAAATGTCATGAAAAACAGTAAATGCAAGGTTCGTAACCAAATAATTCGGCATTAAAAAAATAAAATCATTAGTGTTTGATAATGTTTTTAACAAGCTATCTTTTTTTTTTAAATTGAAACCTGAACAAAAATATCAAAATACTAGTTGATAATTATAGATGATCGTTGGTTATCTCAACGAGATTGATTTTCTCGCTTGAGCCGGTATGACCAATGATTATCCTTTTTTCGCTATCTAACTTATGACGACATTGATTAATTGCATTCCTAACCGTTACAATGACCCCCGTTTTCATTGCGTAAATGTCGATTTATAAAGTTCGACAAAGCGCTCTGTCTGATTTAATTCTGTTCAATAGAAACAGTCAAACAAATGTTTTGAAAAGCCAAAAACCAGTAAATCACAGCAGAGTGTTTGGACTTCAGAATAAGTACAATTATTTATACTCAAAATATGCAATGTTAAGATATGTTTTGTATGTTATATACTAGTCAACAAAAGAAACGATACACGACTTTGGAATGAAATTAATCAAAAAATATTTAATATAAAACAAAATGAGATGTACTGTTTTTATCACTTTTCATTTGCCATGTATATGCATATGATTATGAAAATCAAAACCTGTTGGAAAGAAACTAAATTCCGCGAATAGGATCACAGAATTCAAATTATTTTGAAAATGAACACACAATTTTCGAAGTACTAAACAAAAATTCAAATTGGTTTTAAAATATGCAATATGCTAATAAGGTTATGTTCATGCTGTTAATTATTAATTGAAATATTCTTTTTTAATTTATTGATTTTTAAAATAAAAAAAAAAAAAAAAAAATTTGTTTTACTTGTTTAGCTCTCAAATCAATTCTTTTATATGAAAAACCCACACTTCAAATTTGAAACCTTTCAGATAAGTTTAGGTGTGTTACCTTGTATCTGAATTTCACTTAACATATACTGTTTATGGTAAATGAAAGGATAATGTATACATTTACTGGTTTCGTATGTGGCCGAATTTCTCTATACGGATAAACGAAGAAATTGTATGATTTTTAAAACAAATTGATAGCAAACATTGTCTTTGTCTTTAACTGAGAGGTTGGCATCATTATTTGGAACTTCTGTTCTTAAAATTGTCGTTTTTTGTAAATTCTGCCAAAAAGATAATTTCGCCCAATGACGTCATACAAGAAAAAAATATATAATGTAAACGGATTTATAGTGCCGTACTCATTCGTTATTACCATCTTCAATATTGATCGTATATAATGAAAACATCATCTTGGATTGTAATAAAAAGTCTTGTATCGTTTCTTTTGATGACTAATATATATCCCAAACCGGACTCATTCCTTCCAACCAACTTAATTTATATTTTGAAAAGCTAGTATGTACACCCCTTTCTCACATTATGTTAAAACATATTTATATCTCTAGAAAAAAATGAATACATTCAGCATTTGCATCTCCAGTATCAGATCAAACAATGCTCCTTTCTGTCCTTTAGAATACATTAATAATATCCTAGTTTAACCCATCAAGCCAGCATACATCGGACGAATATTGCATAACTGTTTGATTGACGATTCTGGAATGAATGACAACAACTTATTGTCTTAAATGTTTTACACTTGTCAATAGCACAAAAACAAACACATAACAAATAGTAACTAGACATCTATCCGCTGGAAACGTTAATGTAAGCAACTGCAGGTAACCGTGCGACCTATATACAAAAAAAACTAAGCTGTAAAAGGCCTAGACATGACAAAATGTAAAACGATTCAAATGAGAAAAACAACGGTTTGATTTCTATACAAATATATGAGCGTAGAACAAATATAATTAACAACAACCAACGACAACCATTGAATACAGACGACTGGTACACACAACAAATACGTTCTTTAAGCAAACTCAACTTGTAGTTAATATCATCTTAAACTATGCTCTGAAAAAAATAAATAAAACAACCGTGTACTAATCTACATTGGAAAAATGGTCGTGTAAAAAATTGTTTTAACAGTATTTTTATGAAAAAAGTGTCATGTTGAAGGTTTGTATAGACCTTAATAGCTATATAGCCATGTGATTGTAATAATCAAACATCAATCACGGTGCTTCATGTTACAGTGAGGTCAGTTAATTAGTGAACGATCAGTCCCCGGTGGTATCATCAGGTCAGTTATCAGTATACTTTGTTACAGACATGATTCCGGACAAAACTCCCTTAGATTTTCAAATTCCACTGAGAAAGATGACCCTTACGTGAGTTTGGTCGTTATTTTTGGTATCTGTTTGGTCATACAAATCTTCCATTGTTTCGGTTCTTAAGCATCTTTTCCTTTCTTATTTCGGTTGATCGTTCCTTGTGGACATATATGCAGAAAAAAGTATCGGATCCATGGAAATAACAAAGTTTTCTTTTCATTTTGTATCATATTGATCAATCCTTTGAGAATATTTTGTAGATTCGTTGATAATGCAAACCACAAGAAATCATCAGATTTGAAATAAGTTTATTACATGCTCATACTAGTATAAACATTAGAAAATATTTCAATTTCTATTTTTCCAGATCCGTGACATGTGAAGGAAAAGATAGCAAGCATGGAAGACCTTCTATCAACATCCTCTTTTTTTCTTTTACACAAATAAAAAATATAATCAAGTTTGCTCGATGTCTTCCAAAATCTTGAATTTTGAAGAAGCAAATGACAGTTGGTCTAGATCATTAATGAAATGTGCAAGTTTTGAGAGTAGTATGAAATTCATGATAATGTAGATTAAAAAAAAAATACCAACACCATGTTTGTGTTTGATTCATTTTTTTTAAAACTTTGCCAAAAAGGGGAGAAAAATCAGATAGTAGGGGAGCTAACTCATATAGTAGGGGAGATAACCCAGATAGTAGATAGTAGAGGAGATCACTCAGATAATGTTATTTTATAATCCAAAGTGTTGTAAATTTATCTATTTTAATTTATATAGCAAGAACACAAGATCGGTGACCTAATTTTTTCATTTTTCTTATCTGAAAGCATATTATCAGTTCTATCATCTCACATTTTATCTTATAATTCTATGGTGTAGTTTTCTTTTTATCACACAAAATTGGAGTTCCATGCATTGTATATATACAAAATCTGACAATTTTGCACAACCTGTAGTGTGAAATCCGGTGACCCATACTTTTTATTATATTTTTGAAAAAAGCATGATAAATTCTTCGTTTTGACATATAATTAAAAAAATGCTATGGACTTTACTTAAGACGCCCCAGCCACCTTAAGCACAACAACACACCACTAATGAGGCTCTAGATTTACGACTACTTTATTTTTTAGTGCTATAATATTTTAATTTAATTTTGGATGTAACGCGTCTTCTAATTGGCTGACGTTATTTTGTTATCAGCCCATAGACATAATTTAGTCATGTGACTGTGACTTCATCAATGTTTTTTCATGGTTTTCTACGTTTTTTTTCTGTCTATTCGAAATAACATAAAAATTGTGGTGCACACTGTTAAATAACCCGCTACGCGCATTATTCAGTGTGCACCAAATTTGTTACGTTATTTCTTCTAAGACAGAAAAAATATTACAGTCATTCCTTAATTATTTGAATTTTACATTTATTAGAGATACATGAAGTACCGGTGTCTTATCCTGGCTTCGTTAAAGTAGTATAAAGCATTTCAGTGAAAAAGTTAATACTTGTTAGTGCACAATATATATATATATATATATATAGTAATAATGACATGTAATAATGACATGTATATAACTGAATAGAAATACGATAACATGATGTATTATAAATTCTAATTCATGAAATTAATTTAATTTTTGCTGCAACCAGATTATGGAATTTTTCATATTTGCCTTCTTTTATATCAATATATCAAGATATTGAAGAAATTCTTCTTTAAAAATTTCAAATACATTTATTTGTTTTTTGTTCGGATATATAGTATCCTTTGTATACAGTAAAAAATAATGTTTATTAAATCGTTAATACTGTAAAAACTAGTATCATTTATTTTGTATCCGTACAAAAGTGATCTAATTGATATTATATGATGTCCTACTTTAAGATTATCAAGTAATAGTTTTATTTGATCCCAAAATGATTTCAGAAATTTTGTATGTGACCTGAGTGTTCTTGCATTTATGTGTACTGTACAATTGTCACGTAATATTGTCAAAAAAGTGGTTTTTTGTAATTTTGTCATTAAAGTGGGAGGTTAAGTCAGCCATACACCAGGTTCAACCCACCATTTTATCTTAAAATGTCCTGTACTAAGTCAGGAATATGGCAGTTCGTTTCTATGTATGTTGCATTGGCGGTTGTTTTTGTTGCACTTCAGTGTTTCTTTCGTTGCACTTCAGTGTTTCTTTCGTTGCACTTCAGTGTTTCTTTCGTTCCATTGTTTTCTTTTTGTAGTTGATGTGTTTTCCCAGTTGAAGTTTGTAACCGATATTTCTTTCTTTCAATCGATTAATGACCTTTGAACAGTGGTATACTACCGTTGCCTTTATTTGAGCTTTTGATTTTTGCTATTTTATAAAAAAAAAATCGTTTTGAATTTACCTTTGAGTTCATTAATTTTCTTATTTTACTTTTTTAATCGATTTATGAAATTTAAACATTTTGTTCTAATAAAAGATAACGATAACATCTAGCTTTGGAAAGATGCGTTACAGGAAAACTACTTGACTCCAAACAATTGCCAAAGAAAACGTCCCAAGATTATATTCATTTGTTTCCGTAGGTATCTATTTTTGTAATAATTTAATAAACATGACAACAAAGAATTGAATTCAATATTCAATCATGTCGTAATAAATTGATTAAACAAACATTTATTTCATAATAGATAAGAAAAAGATCTCTGTCCACATGCGCTCTACATATAGTATTATCATTTGATCTAATATAATTTATCAATATCACGTATAAGCTAAGAAGTAGACTATAGGCCGAACACATATATTTAATGATAAGTTTAGATTCTGACATTGATAGTCGCGATAGAATAAAGGCAAGGAGACAATTGCTATGTTCATCGAGTTTTTACTTTAAGCACCTTTTATGAAACGATATTTAAAAATCGAATACAACCCAGTTATACCACATGCATTAACTGAACAAAACCTTTCCTTTATTTGATAAAATGGCCATGTATACATAACATATTTTTAATAAGTTATAAACTTACAAAAATATACTACTTGGAAATGCAAAGGAATTTAGAAGGTCCTAACTTTTCTGAATTGGGGATAATATTGTTACGTTGTTGGCATAACGATGGGTGCTAACTGTAACCATAGTATCACAAATTATTCTTTAGGATTGTTATATACAGCTTATAAATAAACTTCATGGGAAATAAAAATCAATTGATAAATTGAAATATTTTGAAGATACAGAGTGCAATAATAAGAAAAGCCTGCACCACAATTAAGCTAAAAAAGGCCGCGACATTACAAACCATGAAACATTTATGACAATATAACAACTGCTTGATTTATGGGAAAAAAACAAATAACATTAAACTGATATAACGGACAACCAACGACAACCACTGAATAACATATTTAAAATGTTCCGTGATTGATATAAGAACAAATTGTAAAAATCGGTTGGACATTGATTTTCGCATCAGCTCGTCATCAAGCACACCTCTCTCTCTCTCTCTCTCTTATTGTGACTGTAAATACTTCCACTTTGGAGACCCTGATGTATTCTACTGTGCGTTGTTTCTCCTGCGTAATAGCTCTGCTAATAATAATTCAACTGCTTGTTGGTTAATAATACGTGATTGCCCTGCTTCATGTATCCTACTCTTCATAGAATCATCATCAACACCTTGTACACCATCAGGGTTTCTTTTGTTTTTTTCAACCTTCTTTAACCCTATTTTCGATATCAGATATCTTCCTATGAATCTAAATATGAGGAGTCCTATCATTGTCGGATCTAGAAAAACTGATAATTTGTGATACCATTTTTCTGTCGGATGAAAATCTTGTAGTAAAGTTGAAAGAAAAAAATCCATATCCCGATATGTAAAATATTCTCCTGGTAGCTTTCCGTAGGTTAATATGCCTTGTTTTGTAACGATCAAACACAGTGGCCAGTATTTCTGTTTTAGCTTTCTCAAGATGCTCCTACCTTTATGGGATGCCATGTTGACCATTCCAAAGTTTACTGTATCACGATATCTAACGCTTAATGATGACAAAAACATTGGTGGTACCGTCATATTTGTAAAAAGAATTACTCTTACTGCAATTTTATCCTTAGAACCATAATAAAACGCCCATTTTGACGACGTAAAAATGTCCCATGATGAAATTTTTGATATTTTATAATTTATTGCTTTTTGAATATCTGAAAATATACTATGTAGGTTGTAGTCATCTCTTATTTGATATTCTGTGTTGATTTTTTTCCCTGGAGTATATAGAAAAAGAGTCGATATATTCCATTTCTGTTGCAGGCATATACTGGAAAGCAAAATGAAATAACTGTTCATCTGTTGATTCGATAAAACAAACGTTAGGTACTGTATAAATAAAACTTTTTTATATGTGTCATTTGTGTGCTAAAACTGGACAGATATATGATTTAATATTGATGTCAAGTTGCAAATGTTGCATGCAAATTCTGGACAGTAACATATTGATAACACATCCACAAGATGTGTTCTGTCTGTTGGGATTACTGGAATGAGCTGAAGTGCAGGAAATATAAGACAGACACAAAGATATGTTTTGTTTGCTGGATATGAGCAGAAATGTTGTCTTTCACAGGGCCACTTACGAAACATTCAAAAAGTTGTTGTAAAGATTCATAAACGTGCACAGAACGTAACACGTTTGGTACACGAAGCTTTACGGTAACATTTCCAATTTAAAGTTGCTGCGTACATGTATGTATATATCCCGTACACAAAATCTAACGCCCTCTTTTTAGCATAGGTTTAACTACCTGATTTGAGATGTCCACGGGATGGCCATTATTCTATACGTCAGTCAGCTCTTCAAGTATGTAAAGTTAGAGCATTGTGAGGTTTAACCTAATATGGGAATAACAAAATGATAAATACTGTACTCAGTTTAAATTATAAATTGTATGCGTTACCAAACTGGGTTTTAAGGTTGGCGTTTTTTTTGCAAAGATTTATGGTGAAACTGGAAACACGATGATTTTAATAAAGTTAAAATACAAAAAAATATCTCATATAGAAAATAAATAGAAATTTCTATATGAATACTTGTTTGTTTGGAACTAACAAAATCATATTAGTACACAAAATTTAGACATTAGTTATATGTTTTATTGATATTTGTTAATTTTAGAGAAAGAAAAAGTTCATTTGTTTATACAACAATTGAGTGACATGTTTTGCAATGACTCGTCAAACAGAAACATGCTTCTCAACAAATCTGGACATCGTTTAAAAGGCACAACTTGTTAGTATCAAAGGCCATAACAAACTATAAACTGTCGTTACAGCCAAGCCAAGAAAAAATAAGTATCCTCAGACAGGAATTCACTGTCCGGAAGATCATGAATACTCGGTACAAATCAATATTACCAACTCTGAAGATATATAGGAAGTGTTGACTCGTTCCTTTCATTAAACTTCCAGAGGAGGGGTCCACAAATAAATCCTGTTGGTCAAATTAAAACAAATTAGTCAAATAGAATGTTACTTATATCCCCCAGAACTAGAGATTAAAGAAACAACAGACACGGCTTCCTCAGCCTCATTTTTAGACTTATATCTCGAATTTGACTTACACAGTCATCTCAGTACCAGAATCTATGACAAACGAGACGATTTTAATTTTGAAATTATAAATTTCCCCCACCTTAGTAGCAATATACCAACTTCACCTGCATATGGGATATATATTTCACAACTTATTCGATATTCAAGAGCTTGCAGCTCCTACTCAGACTTTGTAAAACGTCATCAGTGTCTGAGTAGAAAGTTGATGAACCAGGGGTATGTCAAAGAACGTCGCGTCCTTTTTAAAATAAAGTTCATCGGAAGGTACCAAGACCTTGTTGATAAATATTCCGTATCAACTTTTCAAATAATACACGATGGTCTTGATGTATAGATTCTGCGTACTGATGTTTTACTGTTGAATGGTTTTATGTGATATCTGTTTGACGTGGCTCGGTACTTATACATCTCGTCAATGTGTTTGTATTGGCTTTCATTTTGGGGTGGTTTGTTTTGTATATGCGACTCTTTGTATTACTTTAGTTCTTATAACGTGACTCTGTACTTTAAAAGATCCCGTCAGTATTATATTGGTCTACTATATGTCATTATGATATATTTCTATTTTGAATTACTATATACGTTGAACCACAAACGTCAAAATCATTCAATCGCGTAGTGGAATTAACTATTTTTGGATTCTCATAAATTCTATCTATAACTTTTGGACTAGTTTGAATCTCGGTCTATTTCTGTTATTTATTCTTACATACTTTTGATTTTTAACCCTGTATGCTTACATTGCCTATGTAAATTTTAAAATTGTTTGTATGCACATTGAACGACAAATTTATGTGACGTATAAAAAAAATTCTGACGTCAGACACTCAAATCAATCATTGTGTTCGTAGATAGTAGAAGTCTGTATCTGTATCTGTAGTGGTACGTGTAGAATCCTGTTTAGGCTTTTATACACGGTGGAGAAGTGTTTATGTTCTGTTAAATTGTTCCTTTTAAAATTGTTATACGGTGATGACTGATGTACTCATATTTTAACTATTTTATTAGTTGTGACTGTTTATTTAACGCATCATGTAAATATAACGGAATTTGATGAGACTGTTATTAAAGTGAGAGGGTTAGCGCTATAGAACCAGGTTTAATCCACCATTTTCTACATTTGAAAATGCCTGTACCAAGTCAGGAATATGACAGTTCTTGTCCATTCGTTTTTGGTGCGTTTTGTTATTTGATTTTGCCATGTGATTTATGGACTTTCCGAATTGATTTTCCTCTGAGTTCAGTATTTTTGTGATTTTACTTTTTACTGGCAGATCTGTAAGAAAAAAAACCTGTTTTAATAGTATGACAAAAGTTTTGACTTTACCTTTTTTCAAAATCACAGTCAAGTTCTCCGAATTTAAAGTCCATGTATGTAAGTTTTCGTCTGAGAGCATTCCATGATGATTCGTTGAAATATGAAGATTTCAATCTAGGAGGCAATATATTTAAGAGAAATATACTATCGTTGTACTTTTCTAAAGTCTTCATGAAGTTAAAGGCATTGAATTCGTGGACCGGTCCAATCGTTGGTTCTCCTACTCGCTTCATATGTGATAAAGCCTCTGCGGTTACTGGGCCTGTAAATATACAGATATTTAGGCCGGATCTCATAAAATATACTTTTAAAATCATTATAATGCATTACGTAATTTTATTATATTGTGGTATTTTGACGTCTTTAACCATGTAGAATGCTAGTAAAAGACGATTTAAACCTATTTCTATTGGTGTCAAGTGTTGACCGCAATCGAATCTAATACAAAAATTTAGTGAATAAAGTTTGAATTCATATCTTCACAAGAAATGTGCAAGTATGAGGGACGTAATTGGGGTAACTTCGTGATGAATAACATGAATAAATTTTGCACATAACGCTGCGGTAATTATTTATACTTGACAATAGAATGTTCACTTCCTTTATGACGATAAGCTAATCGACTGATCTTCACAGATCAAGTTAAACTCTTTACAATAATATATGTAACGTTTAAATATTTGAGACCTCTGACAAATCACGATAAGGATATTTTGAAGAATCGCGATCAAATTTTACAACAAAAAGATCGTTTGTCGCCTGACCATTAAAAGCATTCCTACCCACAAGTATTGCTTTAACTTCCAAACTTATGTTCATTTATCGAATATGGTTATATTTCGAACATTTTTAAACTTAAAACACAAACCTGATATATTTACGGCTCCAATTAAGTCATGTTTTTTTGACCTTCTGTAATACATGATGCCTCTTTGATCTAGCAGGTGCTTTAGATCAGATATGGTCAGTGATTCTAGATCAGCTAATATTGGAGGCTCACTTTCTTCTACGCTAACTGAAATAGATATGCACTTAATGAATATATGGTCTTATGTCTTTATTATTGGTTAAGATGTTAATTAGTTCGTTCTGCCGGACAAGTACTCTCCAAGAAATTTACCAAAAAGAAAACGTAAAGATCTTTATATGAGAGATCAATTAATGGTTATCGTTATTGTATATTTTATAAATAATAAGTCAAGATTCACACCGAGTGCAGATGTTTTGAAGCAAAAAGATCATATAATTGTTTTGCTACATTTGTTATTTTCATCAGTACCTTTAGTTTTGGCTAATGTAACCAGTCGGCTTCGATCTGCACTACGTCTAAAAACTTCTCCACGGCTATCCAGAAGGGAAAACAATTGCTTATTTGTTAGGTAGTCTGGATCGAGTCTATCCGATGATATTTTATTTTCCACGATACTTTCATCAGTAGAATATAACATTAAATAAACAGCGCGTGACAGGAAAATGTAGAGGAGAACGTCATAAGATATCACACATGTTTTAATAGTCTCCAGCATTATTACTTTCTTGTCTAATTCCTCTTTCTACATAAGCACCATACAAAGGGAATCCAGATCAGCACTATATTTGTATATTTATAGAATGTTGAAATATGACTTTGATATAAGGTATTTTAACATTGACACATGACTTGTTTCTAATAATTGTTTTGTTCATAAGGAAGTTTATCTTAACTGGTGAATTGCCAACTCATGAAAATTATATTTTAATAATATTCAATGATCCTCAAAAAGTAATAATGCCTATCTTATGGATATAAACAACCCGGATTTTAAAATGCCAATTTTATTGATTAAAAAACACGTAGATCAGTTATTTCTTAATATGATTAGTAAGAATCTACTTTCGTTTGGTTGAATTCGAATGGGTAAAACCGTTTTGAAATATAAAGCATGTATATATATATATAGGTAAAGACACAGAAATTATTTGACGATCAAGGTATTAGTAATAAAAAAAACGTATTTTTAAAGAGTCAAACAAAGAAAAAATATTGCAAGTATTATATATATATTTTTACAACATGCATGCACAATTTCAGCATGCTAAAAGTAAACCAAGATCATCTTGTTTAATCGAATTGTATTTAAATACTTAAAACTAGTTACAACTCCATTACATCACTTCAATAGATAACTTACTTCAAATGCTGAAGGTAAATCCAGAAAGTTGCTGCGGACGCAAGAACATAAACGTGCTGCTTTCAATTTTTTATGACTGAAAAAGTATAAGAACAAAAATACTGAACTCCGAGGATCATTTTAAACGGAAAGTCACTGAGCAAATGGCAAAATCAAAAGCTCAAACACATCAAACGAATGGATAACGATTTTCATATTCTTGACTTGGTACATGCATTTTCCTCTGTAAAAAGTATGGACAAAACCAGGGTTATACCTAGCTAAACATTGAATTAGCAAAAAAGAATCAGAAATACCGTGAAGATTATATGAGAACCGTTTTCCAGCCTTTACCAGGCAATATTAAAACAACAAAACGTTTTAGTCAAATTATACTTGTGTATGCCTTAAATGTCCAGTACCAAGTCAGGAAAATGACAATTTTCATATAATAGTTCGTTTCTGTGTGTGTTGCATTGTCGTTTGGTTTTTGTTGCACTTCAGTGTTCTGTTGTTTCGTTGTTTTCCTCTTATATTTGATGTGTTTCCCACATTTTTAGTTTGTAACCCTGATTTGTTTTCTCTCAATCGATTTATGACTTATGAACAGCGGTATACTACTGTTCCTTTTTCATACACGTGACTATAATTCATGTCACTATTTTGTAACTTAAGAAATCTTTACTTGTTCTACTTTGTTGTAGCCGCATGCCAGAAAAGGTCTCAGATATAGAAAAAATACGTATAATGTTTTTTTTAAACCCAGCAAAGGCTTCATCTTATTGTTTTGTGAACAATGGTTTTCACGTCAAATGTCAAAGATTTCCTGATAGTGAGGACAATATACAGTGGAA
This sequence comes from Mytilus trossulus, assembly GCF_036588685.1. Lineage (NCBI taxonomy): Eukaryota > Metazoa > Mollusca > Bivalvia > Mytilida > Mytilidae > Mytilus > Mytilus trossulus. The sequence continues at coordinate 74,300,127 of NC_086375.1, forward strand.
CTGTACGTTATGAAAGGGCCTAACCGAAACAGTATAGGGTGAATACTGGTATGCATAAAAATCAAATAGAGACTGAAAAAACAATGGAGGTCTTAGTACTAACAATAATAATTGCACCGTTATATTTAATTGAAAACATGTTAATAATTGCTACAACTGGTCTCCTATAACTTTTGATTATTTTGCATTTAGTTTAACTTGTAAAATTTCCATAATTTAGATTTGTAATTAACTGAAGGTGTCCACAAAATGTGTGTCTTAATGTTATAATTGGCATATACACTGATTCTTTACTTCATCAGTAATGAACACATCCAAAGGTCAACTTGTAAAGGTTTTCAGTAAGCTGCCAAAGTTTTGATTTGATAAAATATTTTGGGAATTTCAGCAAACAAAAATCTACCATTTGGCAATTAATAAATATGGATATACTTAACAAATTCGGATTTAAACATATAAATAATCCATCTACAACCAACTGACCCCAGAAATCAACTCAATCAAAAAGCTGTCTCCTAATCAGTCATCAAAATAGCAACGACTTTTTTTATATTTTAATATCAGCAACCAATGTAATTTATTGAATAGCAACGTCAAAGGAATGATTTGTAGAACTCAAATTGCTTGTAATTTTGCTGCATACATTTTGTCGTTGTCTAAGGGATTTACAAATATTCTAATTTCCCCCTTCCGACTACAATTTTAAATACATTGGAAAATAATTTAGAATGCAACCATTACCATGTGTTTTAAATTTTGTTACGTTCGTCTTTGTTACAACATTGTTATATGACATATAAATCAAAAAACTACTTTCGCGTTTTAGGAAAAAACATCTGTCATATACTGGACTTTAATTCTAGAATTTTTTTTTTCTGATTATTTGGTTTTAAAAAAAATCTGCATGTCTTGTCCATCTGCGTATATAGATGACAATTGTCTGCCAATTTTCAATTCTTGTAAATCGATCAGGAAGAGACATATTAAAAGAAACGAACAAAAAATGGCGGAATCGAATAAGCACATGAATCGTGACTGAGAGTGATGACATTTGAATTAACACTATGTAAAAAAACACAATTAGTAAAATTAAAGACCAGTAGATTTAACTGGTATACAATTATGAAAGATAGCAAAACATGTCGTTAGTGATTTGAAACGACAACATGTCATATTGGTCAACGTAAAACTGATGTAGTATCGATTTCATTCGTTCTTACTAATAACGCTCTTGTAGCAGTTTTTGTGTAGTAGCACAATCATTCGAATAATGTAGCAATACAAGAGCGCAACGTATAAAACGAGATAAACCAACGTCAAACGATGGCGCAAAGTACGCTTTGGAAATGTTGAGAAACGAATTTTTCGACGAAATACGACGTTTTCCAAGGATTCCGTAATAAAATGAGGAAGTATCGTATTTTTGAAATCGTCATTTAAGTGGAAAAAATAAGGAAGTTTCGAGTAACTGGTGTTTTGCCAACTCATAAATTAATGTTATAATGATATTCAATGATCCTCAGATAGCTATAGTGACTAACATATCGATATAAAACAAACCAGATTTTAAAGTACAGTTATATGGATTAAATCACGCAGATCAGTTATGTCTTGATATGATTATCTATCTTCTTTCTTTTTGGTATGTGTTAAAATGGACAAAATCGTGTTTATATTTAACAAATATATATTTTATATATATACGAGTCTAAATTGAAAACTACGTTCAAAACTATGATTGCGTTGGATAAAAACCGCAATTTTTATACGAGTGGATGTAAAACAAACTTCGTTGTAGAAGGGTCTAACAACAGCACAAACAACATTTTTTTCAAAAGACCAAAAAAGTAAAAAGGTATAGATTGTGCCTGATGTTCATATGATGAAATCATAATCTTTCAGTCAGTTTAATTGAAGTCTGGAGCTGGCATGTCAGTTAACTGCTAGTAGTCTGTTGTTATTTATGTATTATTGTCATTTTGTTTATTTTCTTTGGTTACATCTTCTGACATCAGACTCGGACTTCTCTTGAACTGAATTTTAATGTGCGTATTGTTATGCTTTTACTTTTCTACACTGGTTAGAGGTATAGGGGGAGGGTTGAGATCTCACAAACATGTTTAACCCCGTCGCATTTTTGCGCCTGTCCCAAGTCAGGAGCCTCTGGCCTTTGTTAGTCTTGTATTATTTAAATTTTAGTTTCTTGTGTACAATTTGGAAATAAGTATGGCGTTCATTATCACTGAACTAGTATATATTTGTTTAGGGGCCAGCTGAAGGACGCCTCCGGGTGCGGGAATTTCTCGCTACATTGAAGACCTGTTGGTGACCTTCTGCTGTTGTGTTTTTTTATTTTGGTCGGGTTGTTGTCTCTTTGACACATTCCCCATTTCCATTCTCAATTTTATATTTAAGCAAAACGCATTTGACCTACAGGTCGAACAACTGATGTTCTTTAACCCTGCTGACTGCCATTGGCGATTGCCAAATAAAATTGATCACAAGATGTAACAAAATGGATCTTAATATAAATTTAATACTGAACAGAAAAAAGCTTTCTAACTTGTGGCCACGATGTTAAGCCACAAACATGCGGTGTCAATATTTTGTTAGTACACCAGATCCGGATTTCGACAATAAATGTCTCTTCAGTGATATTAGGGATCGAAACGGTATTTGGAAGGCCATATAAAAAGTAACCTCAATTTTAGAAAAAAAATACCCTCATTTTGAGATAGACTCTTGAATTTTAAGAGTCAATATAGGATGAACGGATCATATAAACCGGAAGGAAAATATGATACAAGCTTATATATATATATATATATATGTCGTGTGCAAGTTGCAATTTTGTACAGGTTATAACATGTACACAAATATTGTACACGTTATAATTTGTACAATGCTAAAATACAAGTTATAACGCGTAGAAAAGTACCTCATACATGTTATAACATGTACAAAATAGTGCTTGAAAATAGGTTTAACCTGTACAAAATCTGAAAATATTGATAAAGCAGATAATACATGCAAAATTAACATTGATGAATAATAAAGAACAATAATCAAAAGCAAAAGAAGATGCATTATTTACAGCATGAATAAAATACTGCATTTTCATACATTTTCGAAACAAGTTGTTTCTTACTTGCTGCTACAAGAAAAGACATGTGACACCTTGAGTTGCACAATATTTTCATTCTTCGAAATTTAAACCTACCAGACATACAGTACAGCTGCCTTTCTTACACTGACAATGCACAGAACCTTGCCCTCTACTCAATGATAATTAGCGCACTATCTCATATCACTTATAACAAATTTAAAGTTGCATATGCAAGTTCAGTACGGTGTCTGAAAACGAAAAGCGAAATTGATGAAAAGGGAATCCTAAGAAGGGTAAAAAAAGACTACCAGGCCTCAAAGACACAAGTAACCAAGTAACACACAGAGAGACTTAAACACTAGGCTTACCTACACTATCATATAAGAGAATACAAGGGGATATGATTGAAACCTTCAAAACTATCAGTGGTAAACGTTACTAAGAAAAGGAAGTTAGCTCATTTTTAAAAATGGCAGATGACTCACTACATAGAACCAATAGCAGGACAAAAAGCAACAAAGTCAGTCATCAAAGATTCAAATCTATTACCCGAAACCAAGCATTCTCTGCTAGAATTGCAAAAACCTGGAACAAACATCCAGATAAAATCACTGAGGCCCCAACCATAAATGCCCTTGAAAACAGACTAGTTAAATATTGGTCTGATGAAGAGCTCTGTTATAACGAATAGAGCGCAGAACTATCCGGAAGTCACGGACAAAGCAGTAATAGAACAAAATTAAATTACGAGTCTTGTGAAGAGGAACCTTAGGTATCCAGTACTGGAAATCAACTAGAAGGAACTAAATCAGTAAATGCAATGCTAAAACTTGCTTCATATACCATGTTAACATCACTTAATTCATTTACCATTGAAAACCCGATGCTTTTTTCGTTTTTGTCTGATGAAGCATGTTTCGATGTTTGTGTCAGCAATAATATCCATCGAAATTAAGTTCCCAGACTGTCTGAGGGTCTTCACTATCTGTACTATTGAATACATAACTTGCTTAAAATATTGCTTTTTAGTCTTCTTCTGTTTGAATACCAGGAGAGAATACTGAATAATGTGTATTTCAAAATCCTTTTTTAAGGAATTAAGTAAATATAAAAACTATTTTTCTTGGGATTAACTGTATCAAAAAGGTTTCAAACTAACATAAATGGACAATAACAAAAACATGATGAAAATATTATTGAGGTTAATGTAATAGTAGAAACATATTAGTAATTTTAAATTTTGTACAAGTTAACACCATTTTTAAGCAATATTTTGTACATATTTTAACATGTACGAGGTACTTTTGTACATGTTATAACTTGTATTTTTGCATTGTACAAATTATAACATGTACACAATTTTTGTACATGTTATAACCTGTACAAAATCGCAACTTGTACACGACATATATATATATATATATTTAAAAATGTGAGAACTTGGCAAACGCTGTTATCAATATGTCTTACGTTGCTTTGTTTGAGACCGAGACTATCATAATTTTTGTCCAACGCCGGGCAAAATGGATGCTTTACTTTTAAAAGATGACCTAGACAATTAAGCAAGATCTCTCAGAATCAAGGAACACTTTTCTAACGACACAACAAAAAATACAGATGAGTGATCTCGACCTAGATGAAGAACATGCAGATTACGATATTCCAAGATTCAGAAGAAAAAAAATCATGGATTTATAAACCTAGCAAATGTGCTACCTTGGAACTGATGAGTCTTTTGTAGACGAAACGGGCGTCTGGCGTATATACTAAATTTAGTCCTTGCATCTATGATGATCTATGATGAGTTTAGTTTACAACCACTGGGTCGATGCCACTGCTAGTGGAGATTTATTTCCCCGAGGGTATCACAAGCCCAGTAGTCAGCACCTTTTGTGCTGACATGAATTGTCATTGATATGGTTATAATTATAATTTACTGTTTACAAATTTTTGATTTTTGTTTTTAAATACTAAGACTTTTCTACCCCAGGCATAGATAACCTAAGCTGTATTTTGTAAACTTTTAGGAATTTGGGTTCAATGCTCTTCAACTTCGTAATTTATTTGGCCTTTTAACTTTTTCGGAATCGAGCGTCACTGATGAGTATATTGTAGACGAAACGCGCGTCTGGCGTATATACTAAATGTAGTCCTGGTATCTATGATGAGTTTATTCCTAAACATTTAACAATTTATCGTCTGAGGAAAATGGTGCGGTGTGGTTGCTGAAAAGAAGGGACACCATAAATGCCGGCGTTGTTATGGACGAATGAGATAACGTTCAAGAGGCAGTATATCAAATATCTGATCAGAGATGTAATACGAAACTAAGACTCGGACTCCACCCTTCAATTCAACAAAGAGGGCATCAAAAACTTGAAAATCATATGTGAAAAGGCTCATATTAATGAACACATTAACATATTCAAAACCTAAAAAAAAAATCCAAGTCGGGCGTTTCTATATTCTGCCCAAAATACACAAAGCTAAAAATCCATGTAGACCAATTGTTTCTGGCAACGACCACCCTACAAACTACAGAGAAAATATCAGAATTTATGGACTTTCATTTCAGACCACATGTAGAAAATTTACCGACAAATTAACAAGACAAAACACACTTACTTTAAAAGAAAATGTAATCATTTAACCCTCTCCCACCTGAGAAGATAGATGTCAAGCTCGATGTTACCTCTCTCATATACCAACATTCACCATGACGATGATTTGGAAGCCTGTAGGGAAGTCTTGTACACCCGCAACACCTCATATCCATCACCGTAATGTCTAGTCCAGTTTCTAATTTGGTATTCAAATGTAACCAGATGCTCCGCAGGGCGTAGCTTTATACGACCGCAGAGGTTGAACCCTGAACGGTTGGGGCAAGTATGGACACAACATTCAAGCTGGATTCCGCTCTAAATTTGGATTGTGATTAAATAGTTGACACAGCATAGGTTTCTGACACAGAATGAATGTATTCAAATGAACTTAAAATTTGTTTGTGTTTTCTCTTAGAGCAATTCACTATGCTGTTGAATATTAATCCTCTCAAAAAAATGTTTGAAGAAATTTTCTTTTTATTTATGAAATTTCAAATGAGAAAAATTGAACCCAATTTTTTAATCAAATCCCCCTTTCCCTTATTCCAAAACTAATTTCAATTAAAATATTCTAATGGAGTTTGCAACAATTACTTCTCATTTAAATACATCATAAAATATTAAGATGTAAAAAAACTGCTTGTTATCACTGAATGGTAAAGATTATTTAAATTTATCAGTTGGTAGTAAAAAGTGAATATACATTGTATATTGTATATAACAAAGATTTAAGTTGATTCTGGACAAAGAAAGATAACTCCAATTAAAAAAAATTCTTGCAGATATTTCTTGCTTACTATACTGGACAAAGAAAGATAACTCTTAATTAAAAAAAAATTGCTATTTCACAATATTGTGAAATTAGATATTTCTTGCCATTGCACAATACTGTGCAATTGAAAAGACTTGCTATTGCACAATACTTAATATAATAATTTTAGATCCTGATTTGGACCAACTTGAAAACTGGGCCCATAATCAAAAATCTAAGTACATGTTTAGATTCAGCATATCAAAGAGGCCCAAGAATTTAATTTTTGTTAAAATCAAACTTAGTTTAATTTTGGACCCTTTGCACTTTAATTTAGACCAATTTTAAAACTGGATCAAAAATTAAGAATCTACATACACAGTTAGATTTGGCATATCAAAGAACCCCAATTATTCAATTTTTGATGAAATCAAACAATGTTTAATTTTGGACCTCGATTTGGGCCAACTTGAAAACTGGGCCAATAATCAAAAATCTAAGTACATTTTTAGATTCAGCATATCAAAGAACCCCAAGGTTTCAATTTTTGTTAAAATCAAACTAAGTTTAATTTTGGACCCTTTGGACCTTAATGTAGACCAATTTGAAAACAGGACCAAAAATTAAGAATCTACTTACACAGTTAGATTCGGCATATTAAAGAACCCCAATTATTCAATTTTGATGAAATCAAACAAAGTTTAATTTTGGACCCTTTGGGCCCCTTTTTCCTTAACTGTTGGGACCAAAACTCCCAAAATCAATACCAACCTTCCTTTCATAGTCATAAACCTTGTGTTTAAATTTCATAGATTTCTATTTACTTATACTAACGCTATGGTGCGAAAAACCAAGAAAAATGCTTATTTGGGTCCCTTTTGGGCCCCTAATTCCTAAACTGTTGGAACAGAAACTCCCAAAATCAATACCAACCTTCCTTTTGTGGTCATAAACATTGTGTTCAAATTTCATTGATTTCTATTTACTTTAACTAAAGTTATTGTGCGAAAACCAAGAATAATGCTTATTTGGGCCCTTTTTCGGCCCCTAATTCCTAAACTGTTGAAACCAAAACTCCCAAAATCAATCCCAACCTTTCTTTTGTGGTCATAAACTTTGTGTCAAAATTTCATAGATTTCTATTAACTTAAACTAAAGTTATAGTGCGAAAACCAAGAAAATGCTTATTTGGGCCCTTTTTGGCCCCTAATTCCTAAAATGTTGGGACCAAAACTCCCAAAATCAATACCAGCCTTCCTTTTATGGTCATAAACCTTGTGTTAAAATTTCATAGATTTCTATTCACTTTTACTAAAGTTAGAGTGCGAAAACTAAAAGTATTCGGACGACGACGACGCCAACGTGATAGCAATATACGACGAAATTTTTTTCAAAATTTGCGGTCGTATAAAAACTAGAAAGGAGTTGTCATCCTAAGCAAAAGACATTGATAAAGGTTTCTCTCGAGCTAAAAACATCAGGCGAGATATTCAAAAGTTCTTCAATTGAGGCAATTTGTGTTATAACAAATACAAATGCAGACAGAAGATGATCTCTTGACAATAACTGGGACAGGATTTCTTTTAAAAAGATTTATCCTTTTATATAAATGTAAGTCTTCTTACTTTTTATAGCTATTATAGAGATCTTTTAATAGATTAACATAACCGCTGTTTCATGTGGAGCAGAATCAGCTCACCTTACCGGAGTTCATGAGATTACTCCAGATTTTTAGTGTGGTCATGTTGGTCATTCTTAAAACGTCTATGTTGTGCTTTGTACACTTTTTGTCCTTCGTTTTTTTTTTGTTTTTTTTTTACATTTTTGAATGTCCATTGGGGTATCTTTTTCTCTTTGTCAAACAATGTTGTCAACACACAGTAATAAATAAAGAAACAAACTAACTTATCATTCTTTTATTCTATCAAAATAAACTATATATATATTTGTAACTAATCATAACTAATTAACCTATTGATAATAGATTTCTATATAAATTATGCAGAAAATGAAAATGAATTAAATATAAATGATTCAATAGCAAACGTCTTTTGTATCATGAAAGACTTCTTTTACTATAAGTACAATGATCATTATATTGTTTACAATATCATTATATGTATTAATTTCGATATGAAGTAACCTTGGACTAAAACCTATTTGTTTATTAGGAAAAACCAATGCCAAAATTCTATGAACTTGCTTAATGGTTATAATATTCTTCATCTTGCTATTACATGCTTTTTAATAAACTTAATTATCTATAATATCAAATAAATTCAGTTATTTTTCTTTATTTTCATTGTCTATAATTCCCAGTTAAAAATTATTCAGTATAAACTTTTAATTCTTTTAAGGGTAATAACAAAATAAATATAACAAAACCTTGTAAAGTCATTAAAAATGTTCTCAAAGATATGTTTGTGTTTCTTAAATAAAAATAAAATGGAATGTTTAATTTTACATTGAACAATGTAATTTGGTTCATGATTGAGTAATTGCAAAAAAGTAATAAAACTAAGAATCTTACAAAACGAATTCATTCACTTACACAACAGCATTCCTTAAACTTATCTTCTATCATATAAATTATTATATTACATTATCACTTCTAATAAGAAAACTTAACAATTAAACAAGGTTAACAATATGGAAAGACTAAATTCGTATACAGATTGTGACACATATGCCTCTGTGTTGATATCAATAATTAAAGATCAATGTCAAAGGCCTTTCAGTGTAATTGTAAGACAGTCATAATATTTTATTTAAAAAAATACATTGAAGTTTACTTGTATATGATATGTTATTATACTTAAGTTCAGATTGTCAATTTCAACAGCTTATTTGACAATCATTTTATCTGCATATGCACCTGCAGTTTACCAGGCACACATTTATAAATAAATCATATATTCATGTACTGGGGAAATGATTCTGCTACTGCTGGTTCACTTAGTTGTGAAGTTTATCATCAATCCAGTTACATGTAAATAAATTTAGTTCTTATAAGAATTTACTATAAGTATACTAATTTTGAATAATTAACATAAATTGTGACCCATCTGTTTCAAAAATAGCAAAATAAACTATTTGCAAGATCATAATAGTGATCATAAAATACTTCATTTGAAGTCAAGAATTTCCCTTTGGTATATTTCACCACTTTTTTTTGCCAACAGTAGCAATGATATCAATAAATTATAGCTATGTCATGCCAATTTTAGGATTTCCTAGAACAAACTTTAAATCTCAAATATGGTACAGGTTTCTATGAAAAGGTTTTTAATGTTTATTTTCATAGAAATTTTGTGAATAAACAAACTGTTTGCAAGATCATAGTTGTTATTATCAGTAACTAATACATCTGAAAACAGTGAGTAATAATGCTAAAAATAAAGAGAATGTGAACTGAAAAACTTCCTCCAATAATAACAATAAGCCCCAACCAGCCTTGTCTTGCCTAAGGATCTCCAGATAAAGTTTAATTTGACTTTGAAAAGAATTACATGTGTTTCAATTGAATTATTACTTTTCTTCTTTTTTGTCATTGTTTTCATTCTTTATTTTCATCCAACAAAGTGATATGACCACAAATGACTAAGCTATAATTATTTAAAAAGACTACAAACATCCATTCAAAGCAAAGGAAAGTATAAAATAACTGTGACAAAATTTATAAAATTATTAAAAATGTTTTTGGTCATCCAATAAAATTATTGCTATCAACAATAACAAATGATCTGTATATAAAATAAATGATACAAAAATACAGGTGACAAAAACACAATTTTAATAGCTAAAAAATGAAAAATATATTTATAAGAACACAATTTCTTTGTGAGTATGTCAATTTTGTGTAACAATTGTCTCTGTACAGCAAAGCTAGTAAAAACCCTTTCAAGATTCTTTTCACCCTTATCATAGTTTAAGTGTGTAGTTTTGACATTACCACACTATAAAGCTGGAGGAATTTGTTTCCATTATAAGGCTAGGCAGAAAATTTTGTATTTTGAATATTAAGCTTCTCAAGTTTCTTTTTATACTAAAGCGCCTCAGCTGCTAATAAATGGACAGTCAAGATGGCAGCAAATCCAGTTTTCATAACATTTATTTTTGTTATTGTTAGAGCAATTAAAAGGGCCAGAACACATTATATAAGAGGATATTGTCAAGATTAAACTCGACCTCCATTTTGTATTCAGAAACAAAAAATTGAAATAATCAGTCAATGGTTCTATAAAATTAAAGCACATTACAGATTATGTGGACCATTCTTCATAATGAAGAACGTGAAAATACCAATATCAACCTTGACCTCTTTTGAAAAGAATTGACTAAAATGTTTGCACAAACAAAGTTTGGAGAGCCCACCTACCAGCAAGTCCACCCTCCTACAGTATAACCTCAAATCAATTACAAGATTTTATATATAAAATCCAGTTAGAAACAGCATGTTTTATATGTTTTATACATAAGTTAATAGACCTTTTTGACCTATGCAGATTGGTACTAATTTCAAATTAACATACTTCTGATGGACCCTGTATTTAGTATTGCTTTAAGGACATACATTTGAACTATACTACTACCCGTATTATAGGAAAGGATTTCTATATTTTTGGTAAACAGTTTTGTATTTAAAATGTAATACTCATATATAAGAGATGTAGAGTGTTTAAGGTTTGGTATTTGTCTCATCAAAAAAACAATGCTGCAGAATTTCTCACCGGAAACAACAATGTCTGAATACATAAATACGTTAACATCATTTATATAATGTTTTAACATACCAAATTAAAGAATAAAAACACTCTGTAATAAAAACAATATGAAAGTATATTAAAATTGTACTAAAAATAACATTACCCCTATTGTAAACGTTGTACTATAAAAAAAAACACACATTTTATTTCACATAACAATATAAGCTATTTTCCACCAATAAATCTTAATGAATTGGGTATCAGGGTTTAAGAATGGAATTTTCATTCCTGTTTCAATATTACTTATTTAAATAGTATCTATATCCATACAATTTTTAGGTAATGACAAAAAAAGTTTAATAAAAAAGCTAAAAATATTTACTAAAAATCTAACTATGAATACTGAATAAAACTGTAAAAAAAAAAGCTAACAAACTCATTCTACTACTGAATAATAAAACATTTTTAATTTTAAAACAGAAAGCAAAATTGCTATTAAAAAAAAATTGCTGATATAAAAAGATTTTGATTTAAATTAACTTTTAATGCTGAAATAGATTTTTAGGTAACAAGCATTCATAAAAACTAAAACAAATCATTAAAATTATCTGATTCATTTGTTAACAAGATGCTTCCTAGATGAAAACAAATTGTGATTCTCCTACTTTTATTAGTATCATTATTAAATCAATAAAATCAGTAATATCTTCATTGACTATATTTTTGTTTATCAGAAACAGCATATTAAAATTTCAAAAGCATTGATTTAAAGGTTCATAAATTATTGCACAGAATCAACAAGTGTATGTACAATCCTAAATCAATACACAGTTTTTATGTTGGAAAACTCTGCACAAAATAGGAAAGTCTCATCAAAATAAACAGCACTTACTATTTTTCTTTGTGGTTTAACAACTATTATTACATAAGCATGTAGAGGTAGCAAGTTTAAATGGTTAAGATAAAGTCATTCAAACAAAAGCATTCTTCTAAAAAAATATTACAGTTACACAGACATAAAATTTCTTTCTGCAAGATGGTTCATGTTGCAGCTATTAATATTTATTTATTCATTTTAAATTTTCAAACCATCTTAAGAGTTTAAAAAGTTAAACTTCAATTTAAATATTTTTATGAGTGAAAATAAGTATAAAAGCTAACAACTATGAAAGACATAACACATGTATGGCTTCAATCACTGTTACAATCATGAATATCATGATTAGTGGTCATCAGCCAACGGCAGTAATATAGAAAACAAAGGCAGCAATAAGTACATAAATAAATATCCCTCTATAAAAATAGTACTTTATCTCTTTCAATATTTCGTAATATTCATATATCAACAAAAGAGATATTACTGTGATGTTGATCTACTGATCTTTTTCATTGGAATGTCATCCATTGCACCTTGTCTTATTAAAACATGGCTGCTGTTTTTTCTTCCAGATGGCATACCTGAACCTGGTGTTGGTTCATCTGAATCCTTAGTTACAGCAGGTACATTTTCTGGCTCATTACTCTTATTTGGTACACAAAATGTGTCTCCAAATTCTTCAGGTGATATGACAGTTATACCCTTTGTACTACTGGTTCCCTCAGCATATACTGGAAGACTGGAACCTTTCTGTAATAATGGTCTGTTTTCAACCTCATCTTCTTCAAACACAGTATCCATTACATTAGATATTTGGGATGTAATGTTGTGTCTATCATCAGTGGGAGATATGTCTACAGTAGCTGACCTGGCCTTGGGCTTACCTAACCTTGTTTGATTTCCTCTCCTAAAACAAATGTCTGAGTCTTCCTCCGACCAGGATAATGCCCTCTCTGGCATGGTTCTGATAGATTTCATTCTCTGTAGTCTCATGTTACTACACCTTTTATTTTGTAAATGCTGCATCATAGAGAACTTGGTATGTTTAGCCATATTTCTGTCAAACATGCCTTGGGGTATCTGAAAATATACCAGGACAAATCAGAAAGACAGCAATAAAACAAAATTTAACATTGAGAATTCCTAAATTTATTGCTGGGCATCATGGAATTATTGGACAAAAAACAATTGTGTGAGATTTATGAAATTAAAGATTATATATATTACTAGCACAAATTACACAAATTTATCATTCCAAAGTCCAACCAATCACATTTCTCTTAAAGATAAATTAAAGCATACTTCTAATTCCTCTTTTTTTGAGTGAATTGTTAGATGACAAAGCATGAAGAGCATTATTCTTTGTTCGAATATTATGTAAAATAAAACAAAACGTTCTTTTATAACAACACAAAAAGCAAAATAAAAGTATATTTGAAATAGTCATCATTTCAAATGAATAAGCTCAATTACCATGATACTGCAATATGTTGATATTTAGTATCATCTCATTTGCAAGAAGATACATGATGTACAAGGCAAACACAATAGACCTGCAGTATGTTGAGCATATTAACTTCATACAGGAGAGTACCTGTAGTTAGTCACATTTATGATATTAAAATGGTGTAAGCAAGAGCTTTTTTTGTAAATGCAAGATAAAACACATTGAGAAAATGTAAGCATTTTTAATCAATTATTTATTTGGCTTATTTAGATTAAAAGCATCTCATCAAACCATTTAAGGGTTAGTTGAAATATTCAATCATATTTACAAAATGTGGTTGAAAAAACAGTTTTTCCTTATTCTGAAATAATAAAAAAATATAACTAAATGCGTATAATTTTTCATAAAGGAATGGGACAGTTGTCTTTTTAACAACATAAAATACTTGTTCTAAGATTGTAGCAAAATTTAAGAAGAAAATATAATATTTTGTTCAAAAAATAATTATGGATGTATATTGTAGCACGAAATAAAGAAATAGCCACTAGATTAACAACAAAGAGAGCTATATTCTTCATGAGATAGATATTGAAAATATTCATCATTCATCTGCAAAAAAGTAAAATTTTAAATAGAATTAAACACATACAATCATGCAAATATAGCAATAAGGGGGAGAACGATCTTACCGCTGAACAAAATCTCTGGCCTACTTCAATTTTTGGCTTGAAATTAAGAAATTCATAAATCAGACAAATTATTATAATTGTACTTTCATTTAGTATATAAAATCATTTACTAAATGGAGCCCCACAAATTTTCATAATATAATTGGTTTTTTTTACTTTCTCAGTGATCTTTCCTATAATGGTATACTATTTTATAACTCTACACACTCCTTTATAAATGTGAGATTTCAGAATGATATCATATCCTTAATTCACCTTTTCTACTTCAAATATTGCACTGAAATAGCAAAATGCCTTTCCAAGGTTCGGAACCTGATATTCAGCTGGATTTTAAAGTTCCAAAAACTAATAATATAAAATGCAGCAGAAGTTTATTTAACTGCACAATGTAAATTCATTTTTGGCCTCAGTGACAGTAGTCTAAGTAACTCCAGTATCATAAGCTAGTCAACACTGAGATTAATGTTGTGAGTTCATATCCTGCAAATGGCAGGTGAACTTGTCTCTAATCTTAATTGAATAGGACTGTCAGTTTTCCTATCAAAGGTTGATGATTTTCTCCTGACACTGGCTTTCTCCATCCATTCCCATGAAATAGAAAAAAATTGCTGAAACTGGCATTAAACACTAATCAACTAAAGAATTTTTGTTTTTCAGTAATAAATGATTTTCATTGTTCATGAAGTTATATTCATAAAAAATTATTCAATTATGATATGCAATATTTACCATTCTACTATGAGTAGCATGTGATTCCAGTAGTTTTCTTAAATCTGATGGAGTTGGTGAATCGTTGGATTTTATTCTAAGTCTTACACCTAAAATTATATAATATAACCAATTAAAATAGGACACCTAAAAGTATAACAAAAGTTAGTACTACGCCTGAAAGAATATTGATAGGTGTGTCCTTTTTTTAATATCAGGGCCTAGTACTTATATAACTGTCAGTGAATTATTGACAAATATGGCCTGCTAAAATAACTGTTAGTAAATCATTAATATAGGTGGCCAACATAAATAACTTTCAGTGAATAACTGATATACATATATATGTGGCCAACAAAAATAACTGTCAGTGAATTATTCATAAATGTGGCCTACTAAAATAACTGATATATTAGTGGCCAACACAAATAACCGTCAGTAAATTTTTTATATGTTAGCTATAGGCATTCTTCAATAACTGTCAGTGAATATTAAAATGCTATCGTTGGCATTCTACAATAACAGTCAGTGAATAAGAAGAAATATTGTGGGATTTACAATTACTGTCAGTGAATTAAAAATGATATCTTTGGCATTTTACAATAACTGTCAGTGAATTAGAAGTGATATCTTTGGCATTCTACAATAACTGTCAGTGAATTAGAAGTGATATCTTTGGCATTTTACAATAACTGTCAGTGAATTAGAAGTGATATCTTTGGCATTCTACAATAACTGTCAGTGAATTAGAAGTGATATCTTTGGCATTTTACAATAACTGTCAGTGGATTAGAAGTGATATCTTTGGCATTCTACAATAACTGTCAGTGAAATATAATTGATATCTTTGTCATTCTACACTAACTGTCAGTGAATTATAATTGATATCTTTGTCATTCTACACTAACTGTCAGTGAATTATAATTGATATCTTTGCCATTCTACACTAACTGTCAGTGAATTATAATTGATATCTTTGTCATTCTACACTAACTGTCAGTGAATTATAATTGATATCTTTGCCATTATACACTAACTGTCAGTGAATTATAATTGATATCTTTGTCATTCTACACAAACTGTCAGTGAATTATAATTGATATCTTTGCCATTCTACACTAACTGTCAGTGAATTATAATTGATATCTTTTTCATTCTACACTAACTGTCAGTGAGTTATTGATGACCTTGGCATTGTACTGTCAGTTATTATTTGATTGACATATTTACCTGTTTCTTCCTCTTCCTCTTGAGGCTCCTCGGCATCTGTGCCACTGGCTAACTTCAGTAACATGGCAGAACTATCTATTTTACGCCTGGTGTGAAAAGTTAGAAATGCATTAATAACGTTCAACCTTTGGATTTATCAGTATGGGTCAACTTTGAAATTTGAGAATTATACAAGCATGGTTTCGTTTTTTAATTTGTATACATTTCAAGATTTAGAAATATCAGAATGAATTAACAATATGTATTTAACATCACTGATGAAGTTTATCTATTATCCAAAATTTCTTGAAACTGATATTAATGATCCAGCGCTGTCAGAAGAAATTTGTTGACTAATATCTAGACATTTGATATATATATATAATAAAAACTATAACACAAGGTTCCATACATTTTGGCCATTACAGCTTTCTTCACCCCAATTGAATTCCGACATTAAAACAATAATATAGGTTTGATACATAACTGGTACATCAAAATAACATCTTTGATGTTTATTTGAAGTGCTTTTTCCTTTTTCCTACTTTTTTTTCTCCATCTGATAACATGTGTATACAGTTTCAGTTCGTTCAGCTCCAATTTTTTTTTTTTTTTTAATCCAGAATCCTTCTTTAATTTTATTGTGGCAAGTTTCTTTGATAAATACTTTTTATATTGATGTGATATTTAAATTGGATTGGTTAGGTTGTATGAAGTAGTTTGCTACTGAATTATATGTTTTGTTTTTTTCTTATTTTTGAAAGTTATGACAGAATATACACAACAATGAATTAACTTATTTTAACACAAACAAGAGTGCACACGCTGAAATGTCTAGCCTTCTTTACTA
Source organism: Mytilus trossulus (assembly GCF_036588685.1). Classification (NCBI taxonomy): domain Eukaryota; kingdom Metazoa; phylum Mollusca; class Bivalvia; order Mytilida; family Mytilidae; genus Mytilus; species Mytilus trossulus. The sequence goes on from NC_086375.1 coordinate 74,317,073, forward strand.
ATCATTGATATGATGTTAATAGTCCTAAGTACAAGGCTTTATTAAAAACTGTCACATAAACTTAACATAAACCAAGATAACTAAACAAAGACCAATGAACCATGAAAATGAAGTCAAGGTCAGATAAACCATGCCAGGCAGACATGTACAGCTAACAATGCTTACATACAACAAATATAGTAGACCTATTACTTATAGTTTAAGAAAAATAGACCAAAACACAAAAATTTAACACTGAGCAATGAACCGTGAATTTGATGTCGAGGTCATATAGATCATAAAATATTTCCATACACCAAATATAGCTGAGCTATGGCATATAGTATCAGATAAAAAGACCAAAACTCAAAAACTTAACTTTGACCACTCAACCATGAAAATGAGGTCAAGGTCAGATGACATCTGCCCGCTAGACATGTACACCTTACGATCAATCCATACAACAAATATAGTAGATCTATTGCATAAAATATGAGAAAAACAGACCAAAACACAAAAACCTAACTATAACCACTCGACCATGAAAATGAGGTCAAGGTCAGATGACATCTGCCCGCTAGACATGAACACCTTACAATCATTCCATACAACAAATATAGTAGATCTATTGCATAAAGTATGAGAAAAACAGACCAAAACACAAAAACTTAACTATAACCACTGAACCATGAAAATGAGGTCAAGGTCAGATGACACCTGCCAGTTGGACATGTACACCTTACAGTCCTTCCATATGTCGAATATACAAGCCCTATTGCTTATAGTATCTGAGATATGGACTTGACCACCAAAACTTAACCTTGTTCACTGATCCATGAAATGAGGTTGAGGTCAAGTGAAAACTGTCTGACGGGCATGAGGACCTTGCAAGGTACGCACATACCAAATATAATTATCCTATTACTTATAATAAGAGAGAATTCAACATTACAAAAAATCTGAACTTTTTTTTCAAGTGGTCACTGAACCATGAAAATGAGGTCAAGGACATTTGACATGTGACTGACGGAAACTTCGTAACATGAGGCATCTATATACAAAGTATGAAGCATCCAGGTTTTCCACCTTCTAAAATATAAAGCTTTAAAAAAGTTAGCTAACGCCGCCGTAGCCACCGCCGTAGCCGCCGCCGCCAGATCACTATCCCTATGTCACGCTTTCTGCAACAAAAGTTGCAGGCTCGACAATAAAAATAACTATCATATATGTATCATTTATAAGTTTGATGGAAATGTTTTTTGAAACTTTTTTTCAGAATTGTTTAAAGGAATTATTTTCTTTGAAATATTTTTTTTTTCTATATTTAAAAACAATACCATGTTGGTTTTGAATCAAAGCAAATTTTTTTTTAGGCATATACCCTAAAGCAGAGGGGACATGTTAAAGTTTAACTTTGAAATTGATGGAAATTTTTCTAGTTGTTTCTCAAAATACAACTTACATATCCTCTGATTTATCTGGCATATTTGTGGCACCACATAGATGAAGATTTCTGTAATGCTCTCTGAAATAATAAATAAATTAAAATGTCAGTTTATGTTAATAAAATAGCTATCAAAGGTACCAGTCTGATAATTTAATATGTCAGATGCCCATTTCTTCTACATAAGACTCATCAGTGAGGCTCAGTTCAAAATAGTTATAAAGCCAAACAAGTACAAAGTTGAAAAGCATTGAGGACCCAAAATTACAAAAAGTTGAGCCAGCTAAGGTAATGAAAATATATAACAAAATGAAATCTTTTAATTGTATCCAACATTTTCTGCCGAAATCATAGAAATATCATTTGCTGTTCAGAAAATGAGCTGGTTTTTTATATCACATATCCTAGATTTTATCTGTAAACCTAAAAAAATAATTTTAAGGAATTATATAGTATGGTGAAAATGATGATGATGGTTTGAAGTTTAACATCCAAAGGCAAACATCACAAATGTGATATGAAAATGAACCCTGTCTTGAACTACATCAATACTTGGAGCAGAATTTTGAATATGCATGTTCACAAGGTAACTGTCAGCAAAAAGACATGTCACCTAACTAGGATATATTATTCAGACTCTGTAACAATCAGTACTAGAGGAGAAACAGCAAGTTTAGTAAAACATGTCCATAGAAGAGCAACCAAACAACATAAAAATATAAGAACATTTATGGATGTTAACCTCCATATGCTTGCTTCAATGCACAGATTTTCTACATCCAACAAAGAATTCCACTCAAACATATTTAAAACAAGAAAGCACATGGTACAATAACTCACCTGGTAGAAATTCATGTTGCTAAACTACAATATTAAATCCTACTAATGTTATTACATAAAGGTGTAATACCACCAAATCATGGTACGTCACATCCAGTTGCATACTAAAGTAGGTCTAAAAAAATATTCCCTTGAATTTGACCGTTGTAGGTAATTAATCCTACATTTTATTGCAGTAAAACTATTTCTGAGTCATAAACATATGTCTTGGGTATTTCAAAACACCATTATTTTTTATTTGTGATTTAAATAGAAAATTTTGAAATCTTAAGGTTACATGGTGACTAAACCTTGTACACAGATAGAATAAGGGGAGAAATTTGATTGGTTAATTTCCAATGATGGTTATTTTCTTATATGCAATGAAATGTTATGTGAAACTTTTTCTACAGAACTGGACAGGATAAAACTTAACTAATGTGAAGTATTTCTTTATTTGAAACAAAGATAAATTCTATACAATTTTTTGAAAAGTGCAAATTTAACAAAGACTAATAGGGGAAAATCAATGGTGGTATTACACCTAATATGGGAAGCTGTACATGCACCTACGGCCTTGTGAGTAATATCATGTGTTAAAATTTCTTGCTATTTAAGTGAAATAATACAAAAAATGAAATATTCTGAGTGGATTGAGTCTCTAAATCACATTTTATGAGAAAATTGTCTTGAAATAGGACTGTACCATGAATATTCAGTTGACAGAACAAGCCATACTAAGTGCATATATTTATTTCTTTGGAGGGGGTGGGCTTTTTCTCCTTATTTCTTATATTTTGCTATGATATAACATTTCCCTGGGTAATACTAAAATAAATATATAGTTATAAGTAGATGAAATTATTTTTAATGTTGTAACGACAAGTTATTCACTAAAAGAGAAGCCTTTTATGTCCCTCTTTGGAATGCGGCGTAAATTAAATTTTTACGTAAGGACTTATTGAAACCTCCTTGGAGACAGTAAACTTTTATATGGATTGTTCATTCTGCTAAAATGCTTCAATTACTCATTTCTTATAACATTTATACCATAAATGAGTGAAAGTTACCCCATTATTTTTATTTATTGGCCTGAAAAGTTAAAATTTTGAGGAAATGAGAGGTATAACTTGACCCAAAGAGACCTTATAAAGTATACAAAGAGGTTTATTAGTGGTATTTTATCTTCCTAAATTCATCTTGTGTATCATTTTCAACTGTTTGTAGGCAGATAAGATAGATATTTGATCATTTATTGGTCCACACTCTATTCTATCTTGATGCGGCTTGGTTTGGATTTGTCGAAGAAATTTTCCTTGAATCGCTGTAGATGTCGTCTTTCAATATACTAGATTTTTCTCAAACTATTGAACTGATTATGACAAAACTTGACAGAAATGCTTGAAATAATCAGTTTTAAAAATGGAAAAAGTCACATTCAGTTTATTGAACAAAAAGGTCTTCTTTAGGTGTAATACCACCAAATCATGGTACGTCACATCCGGTTGCATACGAAAGTAGGTCTAAAAAAATATTCCCTTGAATTTGACCGTTGCAGGTAATTAATCATACATTTTATTGCAGTAAAACTATTTCTGAGTCATAAACATATGTCTTGGGTATTTCAAAACACCATTATTTTTTATTTGTGATTTATATAGAAAATTTTGTAATCTTGAGGTTACATGGTGACTAAACCTTGTACACAGATAGAATAAGGGGAGAAATTTGATTGGTTAATTTCCAATGATGGTTATTTTCTTATATGCAATGAAATGTTATGTGAAACTTTTTCTATAGAACTGGACAGGATAAAACTATACTAATGTGAAGTATTTCTTTATTTGAAACAAAAATAAATTCTACACAATTTTTTGAAAAGTGCAAATTTAACAAAGACTAATAGGGGAAAATCAATGGTGGTATTACACCTAAACTTATTGTTGACCTATGAACTATGAGCATTTAAGGTTAAGGTCAGATGAGTCCTTTCAAATGGTATATTTACCAAGTTCACCTTACAATCAATTCATACACCACATATTAATGATTTATTACTTAAGGTATATGAGAAACTGACCTAATCAGAAAAGCACCTAATAATCTGGCCTTATCTTGGAAACTTAACATATGTGACAGACATTCATACCTTGGAATGATTACAAATTCAAAATACAAAATATTGTTATTAAGCATATAGTACTTACTTCATGACTAATTTCTCATAATACTGTAATAACTCTGATTGATCAAAACCTTCAGGATCATTTAGTAAATACTTCCGTAAATATAAATCTTGAAATCTTTTCATTTTTTCCTGAAAAATTAAACACATAGTTATCATTCACCTCAAATGTACCCTCCCCACTTACTTTCTAAGTGAAATTGTTGATTTCCCAACCCCTAGCATAACTTCAGATTAATCATCTAATATTCAACAATCATATATGTATATACATATTTCTGATTGCAGCTAGTAATCAATATATTTTAAGACCTATCATCTTCTAAATTATTTTTATTTTCCATACATTAGACATTTATGAACAAGGAATGTAGTAAATTGTGTTTACCATTAAATAAAAGTTGCCTTCATGTCCGACTACCTCTTCCATTCCTGCCATCATATGATCTGTTACCTAAAATACATTAGAGATGACATAACAATGAGAACTAATCTACTTCATACAAATAACATACTTATGGTCAGTTCTCAATAGATTATTCCAGAATCTAGTTCTTTTCATATTGTTAAAGAAACTATTTGATTTAAAAATTAGACATTGATTATTTACTGATCTTAACATTCTTGCAATGTGTACACATTTTTTGTGTTGTCTGTAATGTAATGTGATCAAATATTGTACAAACTTTATTACTTTTCATTATGAGCATGCTAACCATGAATCATTTCACTATGATTTGTAACTGCATAGATATGTACCAGATGTCCCTTTTGTTTTACTAAGCCATTTTGTCCAGTTGATCAATAGTTTTTAAAGATTTCTTACTCTGCTTTATTCAGTTATTGTACCTCTTGTGGAGAGTTGTCTTATTGGAAATCATACCACATAACCTTATTTTTATATCAAGAAGATAAACGAAATTACAAATGCTGCATTTCCTCTGAAGTTCATGATGAACAAATCTGTATTATTCAATCTGGTTTTTTTTAACTTTAGCAATATACTTCTATATGACCAGTCCTTACAAATATACAGTAATCATTCTTCTATAAGATAAACATTTTGTCAGTATACATACCTTACAATTCAACTCATCATACATTTTAGGCTCAACATAGGTAGCAAGTTTAACTCTTAATTTGTTCACCAGTGGTTTGATTGTGGCACCCTGAAGTACATAAAAATGACAATCAGTGAGATGTAGTGGAAACTTTATGTTTGTCATATTTGTTTTTCGTAAATTGTTTAATTATAAATTAGGTGGTTAGATTTCAAAATGAATTGTTTCATATTGTTCATGGTTGGACCTTTTATATCCAACTATGCAGTATGGTTATTTTCTAATTGTTGAAGACCTTTAATTGCTTACATCCACTTCATTAAAACTTTGGTGGATAGTTGTCTCATTGGCAATCATACCATATCTTCTTATTTTTTTATTACCTGTAATGGAGACTTACCTGAACAAATACTGAGAACAAGATCACAGTGAGAGTGGTTGTAACAAAAAGATTTTTGGTTTCCGTTGGAAAGTCCTCTGGTTTTAATAAGGCAACAAGTGAAAAACACACTGCACCCCTCAAGCCTCCATAACTCTGTAATTAAAATTAATATATTCAAAATTATTCGCAAAGTTTGCTATATCATTGTAAAATCCTACTGAATGAATATAAGCAATAATAAATGTTTGATGGTATTAATTATTGTGTATGTATAAGTTTCATAACATTTTGATGTGGAAAGAGAAAATAAGAGCAATGAAACAGTAAATTCGATAACTTTTCCATTTGTAAGGGGACATAACTCCAGAATGGTGAAAGCAACATCCCAATTTTTCACTTGATCTATGTTTGGTTGTAATAAGCAATGTGTATAAGTTTTATAACATTTGGTTGAGGCAAAGTTCAGTTAGAATCAGGACACAACATATTCATCTATTTTTTCAGTTATAAAGGGACATAACTTAAGAACAGTGAAAGTGCATAAAACATTTTGCTAAAGAATAAAGTATAGTGACCTAAGAAATAAGTATCTAAAGACTAAATAAAGAAAAACAGATATGTTGAAAACATTATACAAGCCAAAGATTATTATTTATGGAATAACAATGATCATAAAAACATACACTAGTTAAAATAAACACAATCTTACCATGATAAACATTTCATCTAACGTAATTCTTCTAACTCTTGAACGGTCAAATTTATTTATGGCTAGTGAAAATAAATATGTATCTGGAAAAAAAGACTTATATGAAAATATGTCCAGTATATTATAGTTGAAATGATATCTAAGGAGTATTTTTCATATATTGAACGCTCATTTTGGTCTGTTGTTATGCATGCTACTAGTAATTTTTTTCTGCTTTTTCCCTATATAAAACTTTATTTTTAGATTTGTATGTTAGTGAATATTTATTGATTTCATACTGTCTTGGACAAGATTATCATTTTACTACAATCAAATTTTAGATGATGGATACAAAGGAAGCTACAAACTATGTATACTTTTACGTCAAAATCTCTTAATATCAAGCTAAACTTTTAAATTTATAATTCAATGGTCAAGATTTTAGAAATATCACATTTCACAAGATTTGCACATAGAATCTGTTTCTTAACTGATTGTTAGACATGATATGAAGGCAAACTTTATCTTTCTTCTTTTTCAGAAACATGTGGTTTTTTCTATAAGACATCATCAGGCATGTTTGTCTTTTCATAATAAGGTCATACTAGCAATTTCGAAGAAGGCAAGAAAATCTGAAATCATAATAGAATTTTGACCAAGGCAGACCTAGGATCAAATGAACAACACTTGGTTATAAAAAAACATTCAGCTGGTAAAGAAAGGTATCACCTGGCTAAGATGTTTTGAGTTGAGACATTTGATTTTTACAGTTTGTTCTTATATTTGGTGAGCTCTGGCAAAAATATTCAATATGCCCCATTCTTTAGGAGCCTGTAGTTTAATGGTTGTTATTGGTTCATGTCTACCATATGGTCCATATTTGTTTGTTTTGTAATTTTTGTTGTTGAAAATTAGGCTTTTAGTTTTCTTGTTTGAACTGTTTACATTTTTATAGCTTACTATAGGAAATGGTTTTTTCTCATTGTTAAAGGCTGTACAGCTGCCTATAAATGCCTACATCCACTTCTTTCGAACTTTGGTGGATAGTTGTCTTACTGGCATTCATTCCATATCTCTTTATTCTTATAAGAACTAGAATTATCTAATTACTATTTAAACTACACAAAGACCTTGCAGATGCCAATATCATTAAAATGTTTATACTTACAAAAGAATCGTACAATTATACAAAGAAACAATGTCCACAAAATAAACCCTGTCTCCCATCGATGGTTATCTCTCACTAACAACAATCCAAGGAACATAAAAATAATAATTTCTGTCGTTGAGCTGTAATGATAAAATTATTATATTAAATAAAACACTGCAATTATTCAAGATTTTCCAATAATTTTTACTGCTTCTAATAAAATGTATAAGCTTTTCTTAGTTGATGCATGTGTCACAAATAAATACACAGATATAAAATAAAATTCACATGTTTATACATTTATTTTTATGTAGATATAGGTGTAATGTTAACATGATAGTTACTTTTTTTGAAAATCTGACATCGAAACACAGGAATTGTACTATATGAAGAGATAAGAATAAAAGCGCTGAATACCATATAAAGAAAATATTCTGCAGTTATTAAAACACCATCACTTTTTCTCGAATATTAAACTGTCAGAGCAAATCTGGCAAAATTCCCTATTTTCAGTTTTTAAAAGACTGGAATATTTATTTCATTTCTCCAATTACAATCGGATAACAAAAATATATGAACAAACAAACGATTAATAAAAACTGTATTAAATAATGATGGTAGTTATTGATAACAAGTAAGGTACAAAATGCTCTGCAGTAATCTAAACTATGTCAATATAAAGCAATAATTGTTGATTGGGTCTTCAATACCCATACTGTATTTTAATATCTTCTCCCGTCTTGAACATGTTCCAAATTCTATATGTAATTCTAGCCAACTGAGTTTCAGTCACAGAAACCAATAAGAACCAATATTCATTAGGTCATAATTTCAAGATGAAACTAATGTCAAATGAAACTTTAATAAAGCTTTGTACCACCATAAGAAGAAACAACCTGTATGCTGACATGAAACCTTACACTACCCACAACAAACTTTGTACAGAAAAATCTTAATCAAAACAGGAAAGCACAACATTATGTATGCAAAACAACAGCAATGACAATAACTCTTATCTCAAACTATAGATAACAAAAAGTGGAATTCTCGCTACATTGAATACCCATTGGTTGCCTTCAGCTGTTGTCAGCTCTATGGTCGGGTGGTTGTCGCTTTGACACATTCACCATTTCCTTTCTCAATTTTACTATAGGTTTCTTTCTACCTTTCATTATACATCCTTGATACTGACTAACAGGAAAATATATATGAAGACCATTCTATTTCTATAAAGTACTTTGGTTATCCACAAATTAGTTCACTAGCAAAGCAATATATATCTAAGTCCCTTAGTAAACAACTTATGTCAACGCACAAATGTTGGAAAAAAAATATACAATAACTTAGTCTTTTAGTATACACTAACTAGTAAACTAGCAAAAGTTGAGAAAAGAACAATATCTAAGTCCTTTAGTAAATCACTTATCTGTCAACTAGCAAAGGTTGGAAAACCATACAAAATCTTAGTCCTTTAGTTTACCTTAATTAGTGGTACCTTTACCTAAAATACATATGTTGACCAAATGCAAGCTTAATGTATATAGATAGAAATGCAAGTAAAAAGCAATACACATGCATAACTCATGCATACATAAATTCTCTTTTTATATGGCTCAAATATGTTGTAATGAATTGTTAAACCAGATAAGTACGAAACAAATGTTCTAAGTTTCTGTTTTACTGACTGTTGAAGACCTTCATTGGAAGTGAAGGTCATTAAAAACCACTATCATAAAGTTTTCTATCTTAACTTGCACTAAGATATTCCTGTAAGAACCACTATAAGATTCTCATCTAAACCAATTTTTTGCTCTTGCATATTTTAAACAAGAGTATACATGCTGAAATATCTCACTTGCAGTGGCCTTTAATTGCTAACTGCCACTTCCTATTTAACTCTGGTGGATATATAGTTATCTCATTGGCAAGCATACTACATTACCTAATATTCATACCAATAAGCTCAAAACTGATTATTGACAACTGAACCATAAAACGAAGTCAAAGTCGGATGAACCCTGCCAGAAAAATATTTACACTATGGAATCATTCTATACATCAACTATTTAACCTATTGCTTATATTATCTGAAACACAGACACTTTGGTTGTCAATTTCTGTGTCATTTGGTCTCTTGTGAAAAGTTGTCTCATTGGCAATTATACCACATCTCTTTTTATAATTATGTGGTGTTCTGAGAGTTACATCATAGACGGTGTGACGTCAAACTTGGTCATTTGTATAGCTAGGTCGGTAGTCCTGTTCATTAACAATGCAGCAGCCAAGTAATGTATTTACTAAAATGAGTGCAAATGATCGACATAACAAGATAAAAATCATTAGTGGATTAAATATTTAATTTCAGACATTAGGAATAATCTACAGAATTCACCATTTCCTAAAGGAACAACCATGGAACAAAGGAAAATCTGAGGGTATATGTGTTAGCAACAACCTCAGGTTATGGGTTTTGTAACAATGTTCATTGACCAATTAAAATCTTAGAAATACACTAAGTCAGGGATAAAAAGCTTTAAACAATAAGTTTATGTCTTCACTACCGCTGCTGATGCAGCTCCATTGTAATACCTATGTCCCTCATTCTGTGACCTTTCGTTGCAGGCAAAAAAAAACAAAAAACAATGGCATTTTTTTTCCCAAGATAACTAGTGATCACAAAATATAAAAATCAAAACCTTAAACAATGATATTAGTAGCTAACCAGGGTTAAATAACATTCTGATTACAGTGTACTCTCATCAAAATAATCACAGTGATGCAAGTTACCTCCATAGATTCTGCAATTCAATAATCAACTACAAATTATATCAACTAGTTTACTGCAATGTTTTATAATGTTCTTTTTTAAAGATCTATAATGTCGTTATTTTTTTTCTTATAGAATTTCCTAGTAATATATGAACATGTCAGATACTATAAATGACCCAGTATCACACAACATCTCATATTTTATTCCTTCATCTGTCAAATTTTACTATCTGAGATGAGTGCAAAATGACAGAAAAGAGGAATTTATAATGATTTACTTGCAAGCCTAAGAGGTCATTTGAAACAATACAAAGAGTAAATAGTTTTTAATAAGAAGCAATTAGGATTAAAACATGATTTATGTTATGATTCTTATTTGGGTTAAAATGAACTGTTTATGACACTCCACTTCTACTAAAAAGCTGTAATTAAGTTGCTATTGAAAAGATTAAACATACATCACCATTTAGTCATACAATCTATTGTAAATAATTTACTATGGTTGATAGACGTACACCAAATTAAATATTTCATGGAAGGGCAGACTAAAAAATTTCAGACCAGTTTAAATATAAAAGGGTGTACTCCATTTTCTCTTTTTGATGAAATTATTGCCCATTTTGGGTATTAAAAAAATGTCTTCAGTAGTAGAGATGTAAATCAATACTTGAAAAAGATTATTCTTTTCTTTTTCTTCTGACTATTTTTTCCAGTAAAATTCATCCTAAAGTACAGAAAAGATCAACATGCTTTTGCACCTACCACACATCTATTTTGGAAGAAATTGTCTATAATTCGAAAGTTTACAATGTCCCAAAACTGGATACCAAAATGCATAAATCCTAAATTAAACACATTCAATAAACTTTTGAAGCCCATAGAAACAAATGTAAACCATTTAAATTTAACAACTTGGCCATTTTGCCTTCTCTAACAAAGAGTCCCATTTTTTTGTTATTTCCGCCTGACTAAGCTTTCAGAAAGAGTATAAAGATGAGAAGTATATTGATGCAACATAATCCTATGACATAATTACCTCATAACTCTGGTAAAGTATTTTATTGCTGTACAGGACTTCCTGTTTAGGTTGTTAAAGGCATAGGCTACTTGTATTAAACCACAGGCTATTATGCTACAAACATAGAGGTATATAAAGTCAAGCATATCATGCCCAAAATACAAATGTGTTTATAAACTTCAGTATCTGCATGTATGGCAGATATGCATCAAATAAAACCAATCAGTCTAAAAAAGTAGCTTTAACAATAAAAGTTGAGAAAGTAAAATTTGAAAATATTGTAGGAAATCTAGCTTACCTTATAATTCCTGAAAAATGGAACATTTCTGCCAAAATAAAGGCTAAATAAGCCATACCAAATATGGCTACAGGTTCAACAACTGAAAAAGATAAATATTTTTTTTGGGGGGTAAAACTTTGATTTAGGTATAATAACCTCATTACAAAATATAAGAGTTACCCAAGTGCTCCAGGTACATTTAATGTTTAACTAAACTGAGTATTTTGAAAGACAAGGGCTATAGTACCTGAAAACAAATCTGATAGCAAAACCATCATGTTGACTAGTCAGATAAATTTCTTATTAAAACTATTGCTCACTGTAACAAAGGACTAGGGGCTATAAGGGCCATTTTTGGCCCCACCCCCAAATTTCATTTAACTTGTCATGTTGTAAGTGTAAACCATAGACCTTCTGAAAATAATTGAATTTTGGGTCTAGCTCGTTTATTCTGTTGCTTAGCAACCAATTTAATGGAGGAGTTAAACTCATCAAATATGATTATCATACAGCTTTAATATATCTATATTTGAAATTAAACATGCTTAGCATGTAGTGAACTTTAAACTTGTACACTATTTATATATAACACAAATGAATGCACATTTTTGTAAAATTCACTGTTGTTTCTTCTTAGCAACACATCTGTGCCCATGGCAACCGCAATTCGTTTTCTATTTTACAAGATTTAATTTTAAATATGTTGCAACAGAAAGGCAATTTAAGATGCAAATTGTAAAAAGAAACAAACTCCAAGGTAAATATTGAGGGGAAAAGCAATATTGAAACATCAACAAACAAAACAAAACACCGGCTATTGCTGGTGTATATAGATTGTGCAACTAGTGCTGGGTGGGGTCTCACTTATCAGAGACAAGAAGAATGATATAAAGCCAAGAACACATGTTTAGCGTTAAGAAATCTTAATATTAATTATCTAAAATAAATATATACTGACACATGCATTAAAGGGTGTTTTTAAATGTCAGTGTATTTCCATTACAGTAGATATGTTTCAGGTAGGGGTAGGGGTTGGAGGAGGCACTCCTATTTATAAGGTGATAGAACGTGCCTCTGGAATAGTTCACCTTTTTAAGTTTAAAATAAGTGAAAAGTTGAGAAAACTATCAGATATACATGTATATGATAAGGACAATAAAGTTCCCATAACTTTTTTGACTGTCAACTTGTTTGGTGTTCCTGCTGTGTCTTTATCAACCATTTTTTGACTTTTGACACTTAAGCATTATTCTATTACATAAAACCACATGAACCAAAACAAGATGGGAAAAGTTACTTTTTTTCATACGCAATATGACGAAAAGGTATATAATATTTTTTTTAAATGTAAAACAGGGTGAGGTAACAAAATGCGGCACCCCTATCAAATAAGTATTGAAGTTCATCCCATCCCCACCCCCACCCAAACTCCCTCTGAAATATGTAGAGGATCGTTAGAGTTGACTTTTTCGAAATTCATCTTACAGATGCCAGATTTATATTCATATCATTATATATATAGCATTACAAACGTGGTACATGCTACTATCTCAAATAAATCTGTATCCTTAAAAATTTTCTATATTCATTATATATATATCATTTGTTTTATTGTAGTTCTTGTCAATAGTTTATTTTTCGCCTTCACTAATCTTAGTGTCGTATGACTTGGTCTTTGATTATCATAATAATATTCATTATTCATGTACGTCAAAAAAGCTGAAAACAAGAATGTGTCTTTAGTAACGGTACATGGATGCCCAAATCGCAAGGCTAACAAAGGTCTGGGAATCCTGAATTGGGACAGGCGCAAAAAAATCAGCAGGCCTAAACATGCTATTTTGAGATCTTAAACCCTCTCTTCCTTAACCTCTAGCCATAGAAGAAAAATCAAACACACAACAATACACACAGTAAAACTTACTTCAAAAGAAGTCTGAGGCTGATGTCAAATTCATCTACCTTGACAGAAATCTTAAACCTGAAGCGAGACAAAAGGACAATCGGACAAACAGACGCACAGACCAGAAAACATAATGGCCACAAATGGGGCTTAACAATAAAAAATTTAAAAATTACACTTTATTTTTACGCATGATTATAAAATTATTCAAAACATAACCTTTAAAAAGGTTACAGACATGTAGGATGCTTACAGACTTCAGGCACTTGTTTCTATGCATGGGAAGGTCAATTATCCATATATATACATCTATATACGGATATATGGATAGTCTACCTTATGCCGTTTCCTTTCACTTACCATAAAATTTTATAGAACTTGTTCTCTATGTTCATTACCAACAATGACACATCCAATTAGAATATAGGTAGTTACTATACTATATATAAAAATATTAATTTCCGCGAACCATTTAGGTCATGGAAATTCCAAAATATGGCATCAGTAAGGAGAGTTGTGAAAATAATGTGAATACACAGAACCCCCATCCAAATTATCTTTAGCTAAAAGTATTCATCATTTTCTATTTTATATGTACTAACAACATTCCACTTTTCTATAATTTCGATTGAAATATTCCAAAATCTGAGTTAAAATCGATCGAATGCCCCAAATAAACATTGTCTGATTGGTTGAAGTACTGTGCGTCACTGATTAGCATAATAAGCCTCAATGTAAAGAATAAGCCTCGATGTAAAGCACACGCTTCACATGAATAAGGAGAGTTTTACAAATAATGTGAATACACAGATCCTCCATCCTATATATATTTTGCTGGAAATGTTGCAGTGTTCATCATTTCTGTTTTGATTCTGCTCACAACATTCCATTTTTTCTATAATTCCGATTTAAATATGTGGAACCCGCAATAAAAATAGATGGCCTCAATGATCTAATAGCAACGCAAAAAAATCTGTTACCCTGAGTTCTACGATGTTACATTAGCCTGGGATCCGGCCCAATCTAGTTGCGCGTCGTAAGGTCAAGATGAGCCAGGATCCCAGTCTAATGTTACATAAACCAACCAAATCACACATACAGAACTTTGCGCTCAAATGTAATTCTTGGTGAAGTATACGGGTAACTTCGTTTACGAAAATTTATACACACTTTATCATTAACATATTACCTGGCTTTTGCATATTCATGTTTTTTTATGCTGAACTGTAGTCGAATTCAATTCTATACATTTTTTTTTACATGAAGCAATAGGAGTAAGAATATTTATTTAGCGCCAATTTAACCAGCATCATCATAATCAACAAAACTATTCACCGGTATTTTTATGAAATTTCAGTTCTATAGGTTATCAATTAGATAAATTTTGGTAAGTTTTACTTATTTATGTTAAGGTTCTACTGATGTGCTTCTCTTGACCTTTTTGACGGTCCGTTTTATCCCATTTATCTAAATACTATCTCCGATGACAGGAATGTCAACTCGACCTATTCGTGTCGAAAGTGAAAATCCAATCTATTTGATGAAATAATTTTTTCTTCAACGGTTCATGCATTATTTTTGTATTATTTGATAACCAATCACATTCACGTTGCATGTTTGCATGAAAATGGTTATGTACATGTATTAGTGAATTGTAAGGGCGATGCAGCATGCGAGGTCAGTGCGCGATCACGTGACATTATTATTTGTTTCATTTTTAAAATAAATGTCGGGTTTCTCGCAAATTATGGAAATTAAAGCAAAATAATCTTTTAAATTCACCCTCCCCTTTTTCCTAACATAAATCATGCTCTGGGTTCCACCCTATTACCAGAGAGGGATTGCCCATTCAAACACCAGATTTTGAATTGATAATATGCAGAAACATAAGAAATGTACAGATTTTTTTATAAAGAAGGTCTATCTAAAATTTCAGAATTTCATAATTATAATTTCAAAAAAAAAATGTCCTCAAAGTTGTTATTGACTCCCTTACACATGAAGTTCATTGCTTTCGGATTTTCTAAAGAAATTTAACTAGATATACTTACGGAAATAATATTAGGAATACACGTTACATTCATAAACAAAAAATAAGTTTCTATGGGCATAAGAATATGTATAAACTAAACTTTGGCAGATGAAAAGGTCCAATTTGGACGGCAAATTTTAGCTTTTTATTGCTCTGCTTGGCTATGAAAAATATAAAATAAACTATCCCACCAACCTTGCACCAAAAAGATTTTTTATCTGAAGTATGATATGTATGAACTTGTCAAAATTTTAAAAATTTCTTATTGGTGCAAGCATGGTGCGGAAGTAAAAATTAAGAAAATACATCCAAATTTCTGTATTTTTGCTTATTTTCCCAATTATGACGTCATTTGCACCTACCATTGTGACGTCATTAAACCTTTTTTTGTTTGATAAAAACATTTTTTTTAAATCACTGACTCATATTCTAATAATTTATGGAGAAAAATCTGCTCTGTTAGAATTTTTATTATCTTGTAAATCTGGGGCCATTTTAGGCCATTAAAGCCCCTACTCCTTTATCCTGAACTTGTTATATTACAAATTATAATATTCTATTTCAATTATTAGAAAATGATGAACCAAATATGATAAAATAACTAATCTAAAATTGTGAAAAATTATAATATATAAGGGCTATAAAGCATCTCAAACTCTTTTTTTATTAGGTCAATGGTATAAGGGAGACAATTTTAATTTCAATGATGTAGTAAAAAACGGCCCAGTAAAAAATTGTACTGAAATTTATTAGGACAATATCAGCCAATCAAATTGCGAGAAATTACTCTTAATCATGATAATTATTATTTATCGTACTCTTGATCTCTTACCTTTAACTTTATCTGTAAACCTTGTCAGTATGGATGATAGTATTCCACATATCACACCTATTGAAAGACCACCAACACATACAACAACAAATTTCAATATTCCTAGTAACACCTGGAAAACAAATATTTAAAACATTCATAGGCTCATTGTGATAGAACTTCAATTATTTTTTTGTAATCAAAGTTCATTGATGTACATGTATACTCTTCACCTTTTACTTCTTCAGATATTGTCATTGCAAAATACTGTCAAATTCACCTGGTAAAAAGAATAATCTTGTAAAATGTTGTTCTTTATATAAAAATGTATTCATTTATTTTTATGGGTACCAGTTTTTATGGATTGACGATTATTTGTATGTTTAGTGATAATCAATTTCATGGATTTGCCAAAGTTAGCATGCAATTATACTGAAAATGTATACTTCATTAAATTCGTGGTTAAGCTATTCTCGCAAAAGTGGGTATGGTACTCCGCATATAATAATGAATCTTCGTTATATACTAACAAAAAATTATAATGACATAATATTTTCTTTTAATTAAGATACATATAGTGAATGACTATTTTAAATTCAAAGTTTATCAGTTTGTGCACGTGGCACACAGAGGTTTAACAGTTTTAACAAGTTCATTTTCCACTAATGAGTTTGAATGTCCCTTTGGTAATCCTTGCCTATCTTTCACTTTGTTCATTGTCAATACTTTCATTGTTCATACGTTCCTGCCATTTGATTAACATCTGATGTTGTGATAAGCTACAAAAGGTATTGTTGCAACAACTAACAGCTGATTTAAATGAGATCTTACATTCATGTAAAACTGACTTGAACTGCAACTCATTTCTGAATCATCATAGTCTTAGGTTATGAGTAAAATATTTTATATTACAAATACCACCTTACCTCCTTATAAGTGATTGATCCACCTTGTAAAGCTATACTGTTATAAGACTGTAATACATTGTACAACACTACGGTCACACCATCTGTGAAAAAATATTCTATTACTATGTGCTCTAATTTTCTTACAATATATAAAATTAGACGAACTGCAAGCAAAGCTGATAAACTGATACCCTACCATGATATTAGGCAGAAGCAAAGTACCTGATAAGTAAATGAAAGCCTAAAATATTTCAGACATCAGGTAACAAAACAAAATAGTTAGTGAAGATTGGCATCATATGGTGAAGATTCTGAGAAAGTTACAGAACATTGTAGTGAGGGGTTTTTATGAGTTGAAGACACACAATGAGTACCCAAGATGAAGCTTTATTCTATGATTTGCTTAGGGAAACATCAAAAATAGTTCAGGTCATAAATAAAATAAGAGTTGTACAATAGCATTATAGAATGAAGATTTGTAGGGGTTTCATTAAATTCTGAGAGTTTTAGGTGGAGTTAAAATTACAACAGAGGACAATAACAATCAAAACCAAGAAGTAAACAAAGACTTTTAAAACAAAAAGATAATTACATCAACAGTTATAATAAATAAGAAACTGCACAAACTCCACTAAAAAGTGACAGTGAAATCAGTTGCTCTGGAAGGGTAAGCATTTCCTGCACCGTATATGGCACCAGAAAGTTATCATTTTGGCCAAAGCTATCCTATGGTAAATTGGCAATAATAAAAACATCCAAAAAAAATCCTGAACATTCAGTATAGGTTATTTATTCATACATACCATTTAACAAAGATTCACCAAAGACAAGGAAGTATAAAACTCTATTTACACCAACTTCATTAAATACAGCTAACACCTAAAATAGATATGTTTATCAATTGTTGGAGACAATGTTGTGGATCCAATTATTCAACTGTCTAGCCTTCTATTAAATTCTATCCCAAATCTTATTGTGTGTATTAAAACACCAAATAATAAAGAAAACACTCTTGTTAAAGTTTTTTTTGTCTTAATCCTTTCAGCTGAAAATTCTGGCAAAGGAAAAACTTTAAACAAGGATTAGCCTGTTTCAAGATATCATGATAACAATTCCCTACACTGGGCAAATAGTTCTGCAAGTGTTTAAGAAATTATTTTTACCTGCACATATTTAACACATCTTATTGGTATCCTTAAATTAAAATGGTTTTTATGAAGATTTACTGATTGTTTTACTCAGAGTTTCACTCAAAAACTTAACATGCAGTACTTTAAACTAAATCAAGTTTACACTTCAATAAACTCCTTTAAAATAACCTTTTATTACTGCTATAATAAATCCTGATGACTTCTTACCTGATAGTATCAAACAATATATGTATACTTTCTCCACCAGTAAAAGCTGACTGCAACAACATAGCACAGTAGTGTTGAAAGTGCATTAAACAACAAATAATCAATCAATAACAAAAATTGTATTCAAACGCTTGACTGATTAGGTTAAAACAAAATATGACCTAGTAATTTTAAGTACAATGTGACAAAAATGTCTATCTCTTTAAGGGATAACCTTCTCATACTTACTGCGACAGGGTCTACAGCTACTATTAGAGCACTAAAGACTAACAGTTGTATAGGTGTAACATCTATATCTTCCATAGCACCTGCTTTATGTAAACCAATCAAACATAAACCTGAAAATACAACAAAAATATATTCACTTTCTTTGGCATTAAATCTAAAGAATACATTCAATATTTAAAAAAAAATAAAGAGATGTGGTATGATAGCATCCATCACAGATTAATTTTATTCATCTTTAATGTCTCAATTATTCTCCTGTAGATAGGCTGACACTTATAACTATTGCATCAGACATAAGTACATTGCAACACCATGATGTTTTCTTTTTTTAACATAGGTTTGTGTTGTTTTAAAATTATAGTTGCTGGGCTTCTAAAGTGTTAACGTTGTATATGACTTTTTTGGCTAAAAATACTTGTTGACACAAATGGTCTGGGCGGGAGGAAATCTTTGGTATTACAAAATAGCTGTTTGTGAGATATATTTTTCTTGAAAAATTCTTAATTTACAACGTTTTAGAAGCCCAGCGACGTTATGCTGTTTATAAAATAGTGCAGAAAGATGGTTCCATTGATACATTCATTTCAATAAACCAGAATAAAAATATTTAATTTACTTTACTAGATTTATTTGTTCTTGTCTCAAGCAAATATGATATAAGTTTAAATTAGGATTTACTCTCTTATGAAAATTCAGTTCGGTGAATCCAAAGTTTTGTTGAATAAAAAACTCTGTATTTTCTTTTTAAATAATAAATAATGTAATGCATAATTAAAAAAATTAAAAAAATCTTAAAAAATACATAACTCTTTATACAATCTTTTCTTACCTATAGTAAAAGCAGCACAACATGTTCCCTGAAATTATAAAAATCAACATCTTAAACATGCTAAACATACTGAAAACATGATCAAGTGATTTGTCTTTTTAAATTGGAGGAATAAGTTGTTGTTGTGGTCTCTTGATTGATTCAATATTTTTGGTAATTCCTGTTATCTATTTTATCTATTACAATAAAGTAAACTTGGTATGCATTATATATACTTTGTGAACAAAAATCTTCCTGATACATATACAAGTACAATTTTCATATCAATAAATACTTGTATATATTTTTATTCATTTTTGCCATATTTATATTTAATTATTATTTTTCATTTTATCCAAACACCAAAAGGAGAAGAAGCAATAAATCAGTTATTTTTTTTTCTAATAAAATAAAGATGACTTACAATCACAGAAAATATGAGAATACTTCCTAAGTTATGTAGAAATGTTCTGTCATATAAACTGAAGGCTGCTTCTAAAATTATACTGAAAATAAAAAAAATAAAAAAGTGAACAATCAGATGTAAAAACGTTAAATTTTGGCTCTTTTGTCATTTTTGCATAAAACTGATACAGTGAAATTAGAAGATACAATAAAATAAGCCTTCAGCTGATAGATTTATGTTAAAACTTCACAAAAAAGGTAAATATAGATTCTACCACTGCATCGAGTGTAATACGATATTTATCCACTCGAGACAGTTAAATTTTCAAATTTAAAACGCGTGGCTTGCCTGAGCGTTTTAAATATTCAAAATTTAACAATTGAGAGTATCACACCAGATTTGGTGGTGGAATCTGTTTCTCTAATGATTTTCTAACATTATGCAGGCAAACGTATTCCTTCTTTTCGAATGATCTGCAAAAAGATGTGTTCTTTCTATGTGACGTCATCAGGCATGGTTGCCTTTTTTCATGCCGTCACAATAGGAATTTCAAAGGAAAGCAAGAAAATTTGAGGTCATAATCGGATTTTAACCAATGGAGTACTGAGATCAAACGAACCACACGTTGGTTAAATTTTTTTTATAAAATGGGTGCAAAAAGAGATAAATTAATGAAGAATTAGAGAAAAATCATTATTCATAGGCAGTACCTCCTAAAAGGAGTCAATTGATGATTTTGGCTATGTGACTTTTTGATAACTGTTGAATACTTTAGAATTTTACTGTTTCTATCCATCTACTTTATATAGTTACAGCAAAAAAAACACCATAAACTGCCTTGTTTGATAATTAATTTTGTCTGTATCTAATATAGTCTATAACATCATTTAAATAACTCCTTTAAATATTCCCCAATGTTGACTTATTTGTAGATCTCGTTCTGCTAATTATATTGTCTACCCACAGTTTCTCTCTAT
The DNA here is from genome assembly GCF_036588685.1 of Mytilus trossulus. Classification (NCBI taxonomy): domain Eukaryota; kingdom Metazoa; phylum Mollusca; class Bivalvia; order Mytilida; family Mytilidae; genus Mytilus; species Mytilus trossulus. Next base: position 74,338,279 of record NC_086375.1, read on the forward strand.
TATAGTTTTCTGTGAAAAAAGACTTGTACGCATATTCAAGTAAAAACTTCATTCAATAGCAATTTCTCCTTTACCATGTTGACTTAAATTTAGGTATTGTTTTACTAATCATATTTGCTATGTTTACATTTTCTCTCTATTCAATATAGTAACTGAAAAGGTCAATTAATTATGCAGAAAGTGTGAATAATGAATCATTCCATTTTTTCATCCCTTGGAAAAAAAAATACTTTTCTGCACGATCTTTGTGGGAAAAGAATCAAAAATGTACACCAATTAGTGGAAACTGTAAAATTTTGTTTTAACTATAAGTAGAAAATTATGAAGATATAACTTTGTGTCGTAACCTTTTAAAAAATTAGAAAAATTAAACATGAATTCATGCAATTCTAAAATTTCGCATTCATATTTCAAAATATTGATTGTAATTTTTTCTTAGGTGGCCCATGAATATATCATAAAATTCTTTCTATCTATTTATTATTTTTGTTGTTGTGAATAAAAACCATTTTTGCTTGCATAATCTTGGAACAACTTTTAATCAAATCACATGTACTATACTATAATATACTTTTACTCATATAAATTAAATACATACGGTGGAAGAAGAAAATGAAAGAAGGTATCTGGTGTAAAAAATTCTGGCAATTTTTCTGAAATTCCAGTCAAGCTGAAAGGGAAAAAGAAACAATTGAAATGCTATTTCTTGTTGAAATAAATAATAATTATTAACTAAAATAGAACTGTCAACTAAACAGGACTAATACTCCACATATTATATTCATACACATCTGTTCATCAGGTTCAGGTGAAATGACACAAATAATTGTCATTTAGTTATTATGTTTAGAATTTTACAAGCTGACAAACAAGGTATAATTTTACACTTAATTATTTCTTGTGTACAAGAAGTTTGAGCTAACTTTCTTTCTATAATATAATATGATGGTAGCTGTTCAATAGGAGGTTGCATCATATTCCCTAATTTTCAGATTTACCAAGACTTTTAAATATATTAAAAACCTCTTTCAGAAGACAATTGTTCGTGTTATATTCTTGTATTTTTAAATCTATTCCTAAGCCCTTTCAGGTATTTAACATCAGAACTTTATATCTTTATATTTTACAAGGAGGGAGGGGCGGTAAAAAAAGTATAAATATACACAAGGAAATCCCTGTTATGGCAGACACTCTTTGATTAGTAATTTGTGTCTTTTGTCTTAAGTTAGTTTTGTTTGTGCTTTGTTCCAATCTGACAAGTCAAACCATTTCAAACTGATATTTACAAGTTGTTCTTTGTTGTGCTGAACATTACTTTCCCAGGTTTTGGGAGAGTTGAGTGTCCAGAAACATGTTTAAATCTTGCACATTTTTTTAGTGCCAGACAATGTCTGTAGTTTGTTCATGTCTGACAAATTTGTTTTTCATTCATTGTTTTGTCATAAATCAGGCCCTTGGTTTTTCTGTTTGAATTGTTTTACATTTTGTTTTTCATGCAAGAGTCAGTTTTTATCTACTACAGGATATGAGTTTTGTTTAATTCTGAAGATTGAATAGTGATCAATAATTGCTTACAACTACATCATTTGAACTCTGATGGACAGTTGTATCATTTGCAATCATACCACATCTCCTTATTTTTCAGATAGAGCTACTTTACCATATCTTTACTAGAAACAGTAATATTTTTTTCTGTAAATCAATAATCAGCTTATTGTAATTTAAAAATAGTTTGTTTACAAATGGTGACAAACAAATTGGACACAAATCCTAACTTTAATATTATAACTTATTAACTTACAAAAATATAACACCAAAAGCTGTTCCAATAACAATTAGCAAACTACAAAATAAAAATACAGAATATTAGTTAGGCAACTATCACTAGATGTGTCAGGATGACAGAATGTCTGATCTCTCAACCTTAAATTTTATAACACAACAGGCATATTTATAAGTCAAAATAATTGCACCATTTACCATGTCTGATAGTATTGTTCACACACTGTGTCCATTCAATGAAATTTTATGTGACTGTCTAACAAGTGAGAGGTCTTACAAGCTATACAATCAGGTTTTATTCACCCTTTTCTATACCAAGTCAAGAATATGACAGTTGTTTTCCATTTCTTTGATGTGTTTGAGCTTTTAATTGCCAATTGATAAGGGACCTTCTTATTTGAATTTTCCTTGTTGTTCAGTTTTTTTTTTTTTTTTTACATATATTTCTGGACTTAACACTTATTTATCTCCTCATAATCAATCCCTATACGGAAAACGGTAGTATTTAATTTTCCCAGCATTAGGTTGGCCTTTTGTGTACCCAAAACAAAATGGGTACAATATATTTTTTTATTTATCTATGAATAACTGCAGTGTGTAAATTTATAATATAAATTTTAAAACCTATTGAAATATTTCCTAGAGAATTATTCAAAAAGGCTTCCAAAATTTCATAAATTTGGTGCAAAATGACAGTGGGCATGGATAACATAAACCAGCTCCATTGGAAATTGGTCATGATACTATTTGGCTTCAATTTTTAGAATACAGTAATAAAGTTCTAACACCACACATAACTGTTTTATCCAGGTTTTTATTATAAAAACTGGTAAATTTAGAAAATGTTAGTATTGTCGCCTATGGCAGATTAAATAGTACCGTTTTCCCTATACTCAAGATAGCAAGGGAAATCAAAATCAATCAGACTTCAGTCATATTATACTATTTTGAAGCATTTGATAAGAACATTTGATTTTTATCACAAAGAATAGAATTTTTTATCTGAGAACAGTACTGTGTTGAGAAAAGTCCTGAGTCATCATAATAAGTCAAATTGATGGGTACTGATATAAAACTTTATTCTAGGGGGCCAATATTAACTATATTGTATAAACTGCACTAAACTATTGTTCTTTTGTATTTGATTTCACCTTTCGCAAAGATTAATTCAATTCAAAAACCCAGAATTCAAGTCTCGACAAATATTTTTAACTAAAATATTTGCCTTTTTTGCTGTGTAATTCCTTAAATGTTTCAATTGGGTATTTCCCTTGACACAATCTATTAAAATTGGATTTTGTCTGGTTAAGTTTCTAGTGTTCATATAGTAAGGCAACATTTGGTCATACTAGAAGCATTTTCACTGTTAGAATTGCTCATCTAAGAAAACAAGAGGCTCTCAAGAGCCTGAATCGCTCACCTTAATTCTTTTGGTTAAATCTCTCATCAATGATTATTTTGGCTTTTCAATTTATTTAAATGTTTTTTGGATCGTCCTATTTTCTTCAAAAGCCAAAAAAAATAATCATTTTCTGCTATGTTCTATTTTAGCCATAGTAGCTATGTTTCTTGACATACAAGGAAATAAAATATAAAATTTATACTAAATACTCTGAAACTCATTTAGCCTAAGTTTGGCTGAAATTGATACAGCAGTTTCAAAGGAGAAGATTTTTTAAAGTAAGTCAACATGATGAACAAATTGCGAAAAAAGTCCTTAAAGGGCAATAACTCCTTAAGGGGTCAATTGACAATTTTGGTCAAATTGACTTAATTGAAGATCTTACTTTGCTGAACATCATTGCTGTTTACAGTTTATTTCTATCTATAATTATATTCAAGATAATAAACAAAAACAGCAAAATTTCCTTAAAATTATCAATTCAGGGGCAGCAACCCAACAACAGGTTGTCTGATTCATCTGAAAATTTCAGGGCAGATAGATCATAACTTCGGATACAATTTACAAACTAGATACCCTAAGGAACATTCAGTTAAAGTTTGGAAGTATTTGGCCCAGTAGTTTCAGAGGAGAAGAATTTTGTAAAAGATTTTTAAGATTTACGAAAAATGGTTAAAAATTGACTATAAAGGGCAATAACTCCTAAAGGGGTCAACTGACCATTTCCGTCATTTGACTTATTTGTAAATCTTACTTTGCTGAACATTATTGCTGTTTACAGTTTATCTCTATCTATAATAATATTCAAGATAATAACCAAAAACAGCAAAATTTCCTTAAAATTATCAATTCAGGGGCAGCAACCAAACAACAGGTTGTCTGATTCATCTGAAAATTTCAGGGCAGATAGATCTTGACCTGATAAACAATATAGCCCCAGGTCAGATTTGCTCTAAATGCTTTGGTTTTTGAGTTATAAGCCAAAAACTGCATTTGACCCCTATGTTCTATTTTTAGCAATGGCGACCATGTTTGTTGATAGATCAAAACTTCGGATACAATTTATAAATAAGATACCCTAAGGAACATTCAGTTGTTTGTTAAGCCTTATCTGAAAGAAGTAGAGAAAGAGGTAAATCAGCATTTAGGGGTGGGGACATACAATTATCCATATTTCTTTAAGCAATGGGGACATACAAGTATTAGTTATAGTCAAGGTTTCCACAATAACCCAGTATTGCATTGATGGTGTCATAAGAATTCTTTATAGCTTTGTGCCGCAGTATAGGGAAAACGGTAGTATTTTATTTTCCCAGCATTAGGTTGGCCTTTTGTGTACCCAAGGCAGGTGAAGGAAGTCAAATTAGGAGCACTGTGATTGGATGTATGGGTACAATATATTTTTTTATTTATCTATGAATAACTGCAGTGTGTAAATTTATAATATAAATTTTAAAACCTATTGAAATATTTTCTAGAGAATTATTCGAAAAGGCTTCCAAAATTTCATAAATTTGGTGCAAAATGACGGTGGGCATGGATAACATAAACCAGCTCCGTTGGAAATTGGTCATGATACTAATTGGCTTCAATTTTTAGAATACAGTAATAAAGTTCTAACACCACACATAACTGTTTTATCCAGGTTTTTATTATAAAAACTGGTAAATTTAGAAAATGTTAGTATTGTCGCCTATGGCAGAATAAATAGTACCGTTTTCCCTATACCAAGCATTGTTCTCATTTTATGTATAGTTACTGAGAAACAGCCTCACTTTTAAACTTAACCTGAAACTTGGAATGTCAAGATAATAAGACAGAAGTCAGATGGGCATATTTTACCCGTCATGCAAAGCACTTGAGGAACATACATTCTTATACAGTATGAAACTGTGTTCAATGCCAATAGACCTGACTAAATATTTTCTTCTATAGACAATAAAGAATAATCAATGTAGCAGAAGTATAATTTTATTTGACCGCTTTGGTATGATGATCTCTGGACACTGTCAGTGACAGAAATGACATATAAGCTAATTATTTAAAAATTATATGAAATATATATTTCATTCATTAGAACTCATCAAATCTGATCTACATGTGACCAGAAATTATATTTATAAACAATTTCAAAAGTTTCTGAAAGATATTCAGTGTATTCTGATTTCAATTACATTTTAACTAATAATCTAACCTAACACATTTCGGAAAAACTGGTTTTCCAAGTTAAGATTACTTTAAATTGAATAAGAGTACAAATTTAACTTGTTTCAGTGTTTTACATTATTTATAGTTCCAGAATAATTACAATGGTCCTTTTTTAATAAATGTAAATCAAAGCTTTTGATTAAAATGAAAATTTGCTTTAGCATTTTGTTTGTTATTCATGATGAACCAACGCAAAAGACCACGTAATAATGCCAAAAGAAGCACTATTACTAATGGGATTATACGGTTCTAAAGCTAAACATGTGATGAATTGTTTCAGTGAGCTTAACTTGATGTCTAATTAATAGCTATAGAATTACCATGATTCTGGAACATGGGATGATAACTTGTCTGTATAATGGAAGCCTGAAAAGAGAAAACAGCATTAGTGTTTTATAAATCTTAAATCTTAATTCAATGTACTTCAAATTGTCATAAAATCATTTATGAATGATACAAGGTCTCCCCTGAACCTATACTTCCTTTAAGCAAGAAGTCATGTTAATGTTACCTAGCTATACTTCCAAATTTGGCCAAGAACAGCTGTTATAATACTACAAACATTATTATAAGGATCCTTCAAGTCATCCAGAAGTTAAAGAGCTAGACATCAGTAATAATACTATTAGATCAATATGTATCTGAATAATATTTACAAATACAAGACAAAGTGATTCTTATATACTCTATGAATTTCTCGCATGAGTATAGTATTACAGTAAAGTACATAAAATCCTCATGGGGTATAAGATTCAAATCTACTCCACCATCAATCAGTTACTAAAGCTATCAATCATCAGTACAGCCAAGGAAATCAAATCTAGCACCACTGCACAAGTATTTTAATGTCAAAAGAAAAAATATTTGTGAGGTATATCAAATAGTTTCAATGTTAATAAATGACCATCCTGTAGCTGTGCAATTGTTTGATTATTGCACCAAAGTAACACATCCAAGAGTACATCATGGATATGTTTGCTTTAAATTCATTCAGTACCTCATGAAAGAATACTATTTGCCAATTAAATAATAGTTGACACAGAGAACTGTCTTGCTTGTATATTTTTGAAAGTAAAATGCATATGTTGAAATCAAAATACCAAAGTTTAACATTCAATAACCAATCATCTTAGATGCACACTTTATGATCATATGTCAAAATCAACAGAAAAGCTAAAAATCTTGGACTAAATTACCAGCACTAACAATCTGACATGGAACTCACATATAAAATATCATAAATAATATCACAACTTAAGTAAATGCATCATTTTAAAAGATCTATTAGAAGAAATGTAAACTAGAGGCTCTAAAGAGCCTGTGTCGCTCACCTTGGTCTATGTGAATATTAAACAAAGGAAGCAGATGGATTCATGACAAAATTGTGTTTTGGTGATGGTGATGTGTTTGTAAATCTTACTTTACTAAACAGTCTTGCTGCTTACAATTATCTCTATCTATAATGAACTTGGCCCAGTAGTTTCAGTGGAAAATGTTAATAAAAATTTACAAATTTTATGAAAATTGTTAAAAATTGACTATAAAGGACAATTACTCCTTAGTGGGTCAATTGACCATTTTCAGATTTGCTCTAATTGCTTTGGTTTTTGAGTTATAAGCCAAAAACTGCATTTTACCCCCATATTCTATTTTTAGCCGTGGCGGCCATCTTGGTTGGTTGACCAGGTCACGCCACACATTTTTTAAACTAGATACCCCAAAGATGATTGTGGCCAAGTTTGGATTAATTTGGCCAAGTAGTTTCAGAGGAGAAGATTTTTGTAAAAGATAACTAAGATTTACGAAAAATGGTTAAAAATTGACTATAAAGGGCAATAACTCCTAAAGGGGTCAACTGACCATTACGGTCATGTTGACTTATTTGTAAATCTTACTTTGCTGAACATAATTGCTGTTTACAGTTTATCTCTATCTATAATAATATTCAAGATAATAACCAAAAACAGCAAAATTTCCTCAAAATTACTAATTCAGGGGCAGCAACCAAACAACGGGTTGTCCGATTCTTCTGAAAATTTCAGGGCAGATAGATCTTGACCTGATAAACATTTTTACTCCATGTCAGATTTCCACTAAATGCTTTGGTTTTTGAGTTATAAGCCAAAAACTGCATTTTACCCCTATGTTCTATTTTTAGCCGTGGCGGCCATCTTGGTTGGTTGACCGGGTCACGCCACACATTTTATAAACTAGATACCCCAAAGATGATTGTGGCCAAGATTGGATTAATTTGGCCAAGTAGTTTCAGAGGAGAAGATTTTTGTAAAAGATAACTAAGATTTACGAAAAATGGTTAAAAATTGACTATAAAGGGCAATAACTCCTAAAGGGGTCAACTGACCATTTCGGTCATGTTGACTTATTTGTAAATCTTACTTTGCTGAACATATTTGCTGTTACAGTTTATCTCTATCTATAATAATATTCAAGATAATAACCCAATACAGCAAAATTTCCTCAAAATTACAAATTCAGGGGCAGCAACCCAACAACGGATTGTCTGATTCGTCTGGAAATTTCAGGGCAGATAGATCTTGACCTGATAAACATTTTTACCCCATGTCAGATTTCCTCTAAATGCTTTGGTTTTTGAGTTATAAGCCAAAAACTGCATTTTACCCCTATGTTCTATTTTTAGCCGTGGCGGCCATCTTGGTTGGTTGACTGGGTCACGCCACACATTTTTTAAACTAGATACCCCAATGATGATTGTGGCCAAGTTTGGTTCAATTTGGCCCAGTAGTTTCAGAGGAGAAGATTTTTGTAAAAGTTAACAACGACGACGGACGCCGGACGACGCCGGACGCTGGACGCAAAGTGATGGGAAAAGCTCACTTGGCCCTTCGGGTCAGGTGAGCTAAAAAACAGCAGCATAAAAACAAAAGAATTTGCATACAAAACATATGTCAGACCAAAAATAGAATATTGTAGTGTTGTCTGAGACCCCTGGCAGAATCAACGAAATACATGATATTGAAATGATCCAGAGAAGAGCTGCCAGGTATACACTTAATCAATACAGTTACCAAAGTAGTGTAACAGCCATTCTTGAACATCTGAGCTGGCTAAGACGAAATCTCGCATCAGTCCCCATGCTAAACAAACTTCAACCCCGATTAGTATTCATTTTAAACCAGCAATACTTAATACCATCAAAAGAAAACAAGTTTGTACAGCCATTCTCTTCAACAGATTACAATCATTTTAATATATAATAAAAGTATTTTTCTATTCAGGGGAGTCATTTGAGTGAGTATAATATTTTCCTCAGATATCATGGATATATGAGATATAAACATATTCAGCATAAACTACTGTACTAACCTTCAGTATGCGTAAGTATTGACAGGACAATATTGTCTTATAATGCAAAAAAGAAGATGTGGTATGATTGCCAATGAGACAACTCTCCACAACAGTTTTAAGTTTCATTCTGACATTAATTTCTATAAATTCTTTATATCTTTTGAGTCTTTTATTATTCATATCAGAAAATGTAAAAGTTACATTGTCAACTTATCGAAAGATAATGTTTATTATATTGTATAGAAATTAAACAGATTTTTTTCTATTCCATCCCCAATTTTAAACCTCCACCAGTCATAAACACTATAAACCTAAAAGTCCAAAATCTAATCACAAATTGCATATCATGCATTAAAGCCATTATTCAAAATTGATGACCAAATAAAATCAAATTCAGCAAAACCACAATTTACCATTACCAAAGTATTACCCTGCATTGAATAGTTTCTAATTGTATAGCTAATGTCAGCTAATGTTCATGTGAAGCTGTCATTTGTTAAGTTACAACATTGCTAAAGACAGTGAACATAACATAAAATTTCCTATGGTTTCTCGTTACAAGACAAGGATCAAACCGTGATGATTTAATTATGTTCTGCAGTATGTCTTCTCCAATCAAAGAAAATCACTCAGTTGTCTTACTTTTTGTAGATTACAGGATTTCAAAATACATTCCAATAGCATGAACATTAAATAATAATTCAGTTCTGAGATGGAGCTTTCTACTGTGGAAAATTTCATTTACAAAAAAACAATATATGAACTTGATATCACTGACAAGTCACCAAAAACAAATTGTTGCTGAAGTTTTGTTTGCTTGTGATTTTAAAAGAACAACAACTGTGAATAGAATGATAATAGGTTTGGTAACATTCATACTCAACTTTAACAGTTACAATTCAAACAGAATAAGTCAACTAATACAGTGCTTATTTGTTAGGTGGATTCGTACAACCCCTAGAACAACCCTGGCTACAGATGTGTTGTGAACAGAGATGTGAATGTACATTGTATATATACAGCTGTACTACCAGTATTTAGATTTACAATTTTTTTTTTAAATCATCATTTTGACTTAATTAATCCATATCAAAATCTGCCACAGGATGTGTAATGCAAATAAAACAAACCAGTGCAATCACAATATAAATTTAAGCACTTTGACAGTAATTAAATTTGTTTATGATTATAGTAAAATATTTATAACGTTTTTGTGAGATGCACATGTACCAATTTCAAATCCTTGTGAATTGAAACCATGAAAGTGTTCTTTCATACTAACTTATGTGTACCAAACCCTGCTTATATGTGGCTTGCAATTCTAATAAATGTACTTACTATTAGCCAAACCTGTGGAACACAATACATGTACATGCATAAATTTGACAGGTTTAATTATATTCTCTTAAAGGGGCACTTAAGCTGTCAACTTCGTGGTCACCGAATTGACTCAAATTCTCATATTTGATTTATAATAATGTAAAACATTTATCCAAACTACCAAAAGTCTAAAATAAACAGTTTACATAGCATGGGGTAGATAATATTTAGGTTTGTTTCGTGTGTATTCTAGACCAGACGCCATCTAATTAACTATCGATTTGACCTCAGATGACCATATAAGCGATGTAAACATGAATAAAGATATGAATAGATTAAACCAACACGTGCAATTGGATTTTTTTAGGTCTGTTTGAGTTTATTTTATAGGGGCTGCTTCATTTGTTCTAGGTTGGGCTATGCCTGGTTCACCCTATCACGTGACCGGGTTAAATATGGCTGAAAATAAAACAAGTGGAACCGGCTGATTTAAAGATGGCGACAGAAGTTCAAATTTATACTTTTTTGCTTTCTAAGCTAGGGATAAAAAAAAATGAACCTGTTAACAATAAATTTATATTTTTTAAATGCAATCTTTTTTCTTAGGCCTTATTCATCATAAAAGCCTTTCTCCGAGATAATTTTATAAATTTAAGTCTGATTGAAAAAAAAATCAATCTTCACCTGTCAAATTTCAACAATTTATCTAAAATTGCACTGATTGCTTGCCGGTGAGTGAAGACCGGCAAGGGCGGCGTATGCCTATTTGCGCCTGTGGCTGATTTTACATGAAATGAAGCAACTGTGCCTATACTGGAAGGGTCGACCGGCTAACCCGGGTAAAGCCACTGTGGTAAATGAAGTAAATGTACTACCATAGATTAAAAATATATGTTTTTCATTGTTTTTAACCTTATAATAATGATTTTATACGGATCGAATCAGTAATCAAATGATTTACGGTAGAATCCTTGCAGATTAATGTTATGAAATTTAAAAATCATGAGTCTTTTGGGAAAATTTTAATACATGTTTGATGTTTAATAAAAAGTTTGACAGACTTGGATGGAATAGAATTTCATCCTATTTTTTTCGGGAAACTTGGATGAACTTATGGGCAGAAATTATTTAATGGCAATGCTGTTTTTTCTATGACTTATGGAAAACTTATAATAAGTGACAATAGTCTTATCATGAATTGGACCAAGTTTTCCTAATCAAAATAACTTATAGTGACAACAGGGCTTTATACTTATAAAACTAGTTGTCTTTTATGTTGCTCAAATGGTTTATTTGTATTTGAATCTTACTGCTACTTTTTTATCTTCAGTGTCTCATTAATTACGTAGGCTCGGATGAAGTCACAAGTGTTCTTTGAAAGATTAGTCATCCCTCAGATTATAAATAATTCAACAAATTAAAGATTTCAAGCCATCTTTATTAAATCATAACCATATAAATTTCCTTTTAACTGACAGGTTATAAATAGACATGATTTGTATGTCCGCAGCTGATTACATTGTCCATGATAAAATACAGCAGAATGATTCCAAGAATCTGTTTTATTGGACTTTATTGGCATATAAATGTAGCTGCTTGAGCTATTATCAGCTTATTATTTGACTATTGATTTTATATAAGATATTTCAGGAATAAAAGAAATAGAGAAGAAACATTTTTTTTTAACAAGGAATATCACAAAGAGTAAACAATGTCTTGTTTTCCATACGTTCCTTGTATTATTTATCATGTTTATTGTTCATACTATCTTACTTTATTTCCTTGAAACTGTTAGTGCATTTCTCAAAACCAATATAAGAGCTTGGATAATGCTTTATCTTAAGTAGAAATATAAACAAGAAGATGTGGTAGGAGTGCAAATATTATGTCTGAACATGGCAATCAACAAGAAAACTTCATGCCTTTGAGACTTATGAAAATACCAGGAAAAACATATAAACACCACAGTATAATAAAACAGTTTTAAAAGTATCTATGATATTTCAAGGGAAAGTCTAACATTTTTATCTACAGCTACAGGCAAGAAGTCCTCCTAAAAATAACTTTTAAAATAGCATGAAATTATCAATACAAATAAAGTGCATTTAACACCATTAGTTCTTAAACCCAAAGCACAACAAATAAAACATCAATCAAGATCAGAGAGTGTGGAGATTGCGAAGAACAATCAAATTCTAAATCTATTCTGAGTCTCCGTAAGTTTGGAAGCTCTTGGTCTAACTCTTAACAAGATATTTCCATTATATTTTTTAAAATTATAAATCACACTTAGGAAAAAACATCTTGCTTAGCCATTACAGAGGGAAAAAATGACATTTTTTAAGTTGAATGAAGTAAGAGAGGAATTATTAATATGGACCCTGAACTTTTTTTCCCCCATTCCTATTTACACTGGCCAGATAAATATGTTTCTAGGATTCCCAGTACTGGTATAGAGGGAGAAGAGAAACTTAAAATTCATCAATCAAATTCAAAAACTGCCTAAAGTGTTTTTCCCCAATAACAAGTGGACACATGCTGAAAATGTCTGGCATTCTTAACTAAGTTTCGATAATATGTTGACAGTCCTAAATTACATTTTTTACTACAACTATCAAATAAACTTAAATATAGTTGAACTATTGCTTTAAACATCTTAGAAACAAACTTAACCATGAAAACTTAACATTGACCGATGAACCAACAAAATGAGAACAAGGTCCGATGAAACCTGCCAGACAAACATTTACAGCTTACAATCATTCCATACAACTATATATGGATTATAATAAAGTTAACCTATTGCTAAACTTTTATCAGTTTTCAAATATAAAAAGAAGATGTGGTATTATCATGATGATAGTCAATAAAACAACTCTCGATCCTTAATGGTATCTAAAAGTCTACTTAGCCATCAGATGACCACCATTTTATGGCACTGCTAGAAATATGCATTCAACAGGCTCTGTAACTTCAGCATTTCTTAACTATATTTAGTCAAAATAAAATCAATAATTCAATTTTCCAATTTCAAGCAAAGAACACTTTTAACCTTATGGTGTTATATATACCAATTTGAGACTTCACTAGCTGTTACATCTATAGGCTTTCCTGTCTGGACTTTAATAGGTTCTTGTAACCTGATCTCTGTTTCACAGACCATAAATACACATTTACATCATGCAACTACTTGACCAATCTAATTTGTTAAAATATCAGTAACCATTTTGTGAAAGAAACATATTGAATAAGGTTCTATTTATCATGATTGCATATGAAATAATGTCTATTCATTTGCAAACATAGTAGGTATATTTAACAAAAGGAGAAGCAACAGAGTGTCTGCTTCTATAATCACATCAAAATGGAGTACTTCATCTGTCTACAATATATGGCATAAAATACTTAAACTTGTTTGCTGGGGTTGTTGTCTGAATGAATTTCAACTACAATCATAGATTTCTTTGGATGCTTGTTTGAATTTATTTTATTTTGACAGTTGTTTAAATTTTTTGAATGCTAGTCATGTTAGTGCTGTATGTTTACAATTTGATTGTCACAATAAACAATTATATATGTCTGTTTGGGTTGCTCATCCAAATGTCAATATAAAGGAACTAAAAACAACCGTCATACAAGTGTAAGGTTTAGTAACTTATAAAACTCATAAGGGTTCTGCTGAACCCAGTGTCTCACCTACTTTTGCTACAAATCCAGGATAGTATAAGAAAGTTATTGAAATTTTAAAAACTTTAACCTCAGAGCAAATGTTATGATTCCAGGCAGAAAAACTAAGTCCATTTATAAGTAAAGTACAGAAAAAATGGAATTTTATTTTTACAAAATTTACTTCTAGATACACTCTTATGATCATAAACAAGTTTTAGTCCAAGTTTGGTACAAATCCAGGATATATTCTAAGAAAGTTATTTAAATTTTAAAAACTTAAAGAGTGAATATTTGTGAATGTCGCTGAAGCTGACGCGGACAGAATGTAGGATCACTGACTCGCTCCTTCGACTTTATTGAAAGTCGAATGCTTAACAAAAACCGGGTTGAATCCCCTATTTTCTGTACGACACAGGAATATGACAGAAGTTTTCCATTAGTTTCTTTAGTTGATACAGTTGTCTTCCATACAATACACATAAACAGTCAATGTATGGAAATGGGAAAAAAAAAATATTTTAATCATACATTGTTCATGCTCTAGAATTGTACTTATAATAAGAGATACCATTCACAGAACTTTGAGTACTTTTAAAAATAAGAAAAAACATTTACAGATCTTTAACATAATCAATTATATTTATCTCTGAGGTTTTTTGACAGGATCTCTCATTTCCTTCCTGGTTAAATACAACCTTTTCCCATCATTTTTTAAATGGATTTTATGGGAAAATAAATGTATGTTGCTCATACTCAGTGTCCTTATAAATGAAAAGAACAGTGACCTTCCCATAAGGCAACACCCTTGTTCAGCATTTTTCTATGGCATCACCTCAAATAATTTATTGGCTTTTTCATTCTACTCATTATTGAAGACTTTCACAATTGAAACATGGTAAAGTCATGAAAGTAAACCGTCACAAATAGGAAACTTTCCTTGAATTAAAGAAAAACATATTCATTAAATAAGGGAAAATTTAGAGAGGAAAATTTAATCTGGATGAAAACTGAGCTCCTCCAAAAGCAATGACCATTTTTTTCTCATTTAAGATAGGTTTTGTATGCCAATCTGATCTGATCTTTCTTGTGCCTTCTGTATATGCATACATTTATGCCACTCAATGCTACTCAACCTGTGAATCACCAGCCATCATCTCCTTTTATTAATATCCAGCTGGAGAATTGTCGTCCAATGCATATTTGAGAATTGTATGATTATTACTCTTTCTTTTTGCAAACAAATCATAGAAAATTTAATAACATCAATTGGAAATATAAAGGTCAACATCTATACTTTTTAATTGCATCAGTATACCTTGGTATACATCATGTATGTTGGTAAGATTAAATTGCAGACATGTGAAATGTCATCAGATTTTGAACAGCTCTTATGATTTTTGAGCTATCAGGTGCCTTTGGGATTAATCCACATCACATATATTGGAATTACTTTTTAAGTCTCACATTGATGTAGTTTGTTTTTTCAAATTTTAATGGAAACAAACATGTGATTCTTGTACATCAATGGTAATGTACTTTTATAATGACCTAATCACTTGCTAAAGATTGTAAAGTTCTTAAAAATATTTAAACATTTTCCCCTCTTAACTTCATTTCGGAAAAATTGATTGACCAATAAAGATATATATAAAATCGATGTCAATTAAACAAAACTTGCAGCAATTTTGACCCCCAACCCCCAAACTATTTGAATTATTGTTTTATCCTTCATTGATTTTTTTAAGTTGTCCATTACTAAGGTTACTTACCAATTTTGCTGAGTCCAGCTAATAAAACAACAATGGTAAAAATGAAAGGCTCTCGTAACTCATCAAATTTCCATTCAGCGATTTCTACACCATGAATATGACCATGGACATGATGATCTGTTTTGTTTCCATCGTGAGGTGTATTGTTACTTTTGGTACTACTATTATCTGCGTTGTGCTTGAGATGGTGGTTAACTCCTCCTCCAGTATTACAAACACACAGAGAGAAAGACAATGTCCAAATGAAGATCAAAGATGTTAACGTTTTTATGTTCTCCATGATTAGTTCTTGGCTTACTAGGATGTAGTATTCTAAATCTAACTAACTGTCAAATTATTCCTTCACATATTAAGATTCATGTCTGAAAAGAAATTTAGCATGAAAAATAAACTAGAGGCTCTAAAGAGCCTGTGTCGCTCACCTTGGTCTATGTGAATATTCAACAAAGGACACAGATTGATTCATGACAAAATTGTGTTTTTGGTGATGGTGATGTCTTTGTAGATCTTACTTTACTAAACATTCTTGCTGTGTACAATTATCCCTATCTTAATAATAGGTTTCAGTGGAAAATGTTAGTAAAAATTTACAAATTTTGTGAAAATTGTTAAAAATTGACTGTATTAAGGGCAATAACTCCTTAGGGGGTAAATCGACAATTTTGGTCATGTTGACTTATTTTTAGGTCTTACTTTGCTGTAAATTATTGCTGTTTACAGTTTATCTCTATCTATAATAATATTTAAGATAATAACAAAAAACAGCAAAATTTCCTTAAAATTACTAATTCAGGGGCAGCAACCTAACAACCAGTTGTCCACTTCATCTGAAAACTTTAGAGCAGATAGATCTTGACCTGATAAACAATAACAATCCCTATCAGATTTGCTCTAAATGCTTTGGTTTATGAGTTTTTGTAAAAGATTGTTAAGATTTACGAAAAATGGTTAAAAACTGACTATAAAGGGCAATAACTCCTAAAGGGTTCAACTGACCATTTTGGTCCTGTTGACTTATTTGTAAATCTTACTTTGCTGAACATTTTTGCAGTTTACAGTTTATCTCTATCTATTATAATATTCAAGGTAATAAATAAAAACAGCAAAATTTCCTTAAAATTACCAATTCAGGGGCAGCAACCTAACAACCAGTTGTCTAATTCATCTGAAAATTTCAGGGCAGATAGATCTTGAACTGATAAACAATTTAACCCCCGTCAGATTTGCTCTAAATGGTTTTTGAGTTATAAGCCAAAAACTGTGTTTTACCCCTATGTTCTATTTTTAGCCATGGCGGCCATCTTGGTTGGATGGCCTGGTCACCAGACACATTTTTTAAACTTGAAACCCAAATGATGATTGTGGTAAAGTTTGATTTTATTTGGCCCAGTAGTTTCAGAAGAGAAGATTTTTGTAAAAGTTAACGACGACAGACGACGATGGACGCCAAGCCATGAGAAAAGCTCACTTGGCCCTTCGGGCCAGGTGTGCTAAAAACGGCAAAATTTCCTTACAATAACCAATTCAGGGGCAGCAACCTAACAACGGGTTGACCGATTCATCTGAAAATTTCAGGGGAGAAAGATCTTGACCTGATAAACAATTAAAGCCATATCAGATTTGCTCTAAATGTTTTGATTTTTGAGTTATAAGCCAAAAACTGCATTTTACCCCTATGTTCTATTTTTAGCCATGGTGGCCATCTTGGTTGGTTGGCCAGGTCATGCCACACATTTTTAAAACTAGATACCCCAAAGATAATTGTGGCAAAGTTTGGATCAATTTGGCCCCGTAGTTTCAGAGGAGAAGATTTTTGTAAAAGATTGTTAAGATTTACGAAAAATGGTTAAAAACTGACTATAAAGGCCAATAACTCCTAAAGGGGTCAACTGACCATTTTGGTCATTATTCATAGATCTTACTTTGCTGCACATTCTTGCTGTTTACAGTTTATCTTTATCTATAATAACATTCAAGATAATAACCAAAAACAGCAAAATTTCCCTAAAATTACCAATTCAGGGGCAGCAACCCAACAACTGGTTGTCCGATTCATCTGAAAATTTCAGGGCAGAAAGATCTTGACCTGATAAACAATTTAATCCCATGTCAGATTTGCTCTAAATGCTTTGGTTTTTGAGTTATAAGCCAAAAACTGCATTTTACCCCTATGTTCTATTTTTAGCCATGGCGGCCATCTTGGTTGGATGGCCGGGTCACGCCACACATATTTTAAACTAGATACCCCAATGATGATTGTGGCCAAGTTTGGTTTAATTTGGCCCAGTAGTTTCAGAGGAGAAGATTTTTGTAAAAGTTAACGACGCCGGACGACGACGACGACGGACGCCGGACGCTAAGTGATGAGAAAAGCTCACTTGGCCTTTTAGGCCAGGTGATCTAAAAAGGGAAAAATGCAAATAATTTGGATGTCTTCATCATTTACATTATTTCAAGCATGCTTATATATGTCTATAACATAACATTAAAAGAGACAACCTTTAAATTATGGATGCAGTTTACCATGAATATTGTCTGTGAAGAGTGATTCTAAGTAGAATAATGTAAACTATTTTTAACACAGTTACTAAATATTTGAATTTTCTTCTTATTTTCTTTTTTAATATTTATACTTAGTTTTCATTGACATTTTACTTTTATAATACCAGATCTAGACCTATGTGCCATTGCATTCAATTAATTGAGGTTACATGTATATTGAAGCATTACTGAAAATATTGACTAGAATTTTCTGTATACAATGAGTGTTATCTTAAATTTTAAACTACATGTATAGGCAATTAGACAGTGACTGTAGGGTATATGTTAAAATTGCTTTAATTCTATAACAAAATTATGAAGCTGAAGATCAAATATGTTATCATTACCTTTCATACAAGCCACGAAAAATGTGACCAAAGTTTTCCTTTAACACGAATTGAAATGAAATTTATAATCATCAGCAGTTAGGAAGTGGCTGCATTAGGCAGATATCAAAATTGCTTAACCTTTACACTTCAGGGTTTAGGGGCTAGCTGAAGCATGCCTTTGGGTGTGGGATGTTTTCACTGTGTTGAAGACACATTGGTGGCTTAAAGCTTTTTTTTTTAATTCTCTATGGTTAGATTGTTGTCTCTTTGACACATTCCCCATTTCCATTCACAATTCTTTCAATTCAAATTTTTGTGATTTTATAATCCATAAAAAGAAAAACTACTGACCTTTTATTACCATAGCAGATATTCCATTTATTAAGTTAAACAATTATGCTTCCTCCTGTTCTGTACAACCAATCATCTGCAGATAGAAACAAACGTAAACTACTTAGTGCAATTGACAGATTCATACATAACCTGATACACAAGAGAGCTGCTGGGTCACTCTCAAGGAAATATATCCAATATCTCAGACCTACATGGCATTTACCACATCACAATTATCTTTAACCGTCATTATCATCTCACTTAAGGCAACCAATCAATTCCCAATATAAATTGAATAAATATCTTTAAAGATATCCTAATCTGTATGTTCTTCTTTATAAAACAGTCAATATGTATGCAGAGAAATACCAATTTAGGTATAGCAACATCATTAAAAATAAGTCAATAATTTGATATAAATGTTTGCAACTTCACACAATAAAAAGATTACAACACAACCATGAGATCTAATATGATTTAATAAACTAAGTAGATATCAAAAGATGTAGTATTATAGTGCCAATGAGAAAACTCTCCATTAAAGTATCAATTTGTGTAAAAGTAAACCATTATAAGCTGATAAGCTTCCCTTGTAAAAATAAACATTTTTAAAAGCAACAAATATTGTAAGTCCTCAAAATCCCTTTGCCTTAAACGGAGGAATGCAGTGGCAGATCTAGAAATTTTCATAAGTGGGGGCCCACTAACTGACCTAAGAGGGGGCCTGCTCCAGTCACGCTTCAGTGATTCCCTATATAAGCAACCAAGTTTTTCCCCAAAAAAGTTCCATAACTTCTCAATGTCAATTTAAATATATATAAACCATTTTGTAAACCAGTCACCAAAGTTTTGTTTAAAGCAGTATTGAGTTATTGTCTGAAAACTGGATAATCGTCCATGTTTTATGAGTAAAATCCCATAACTCAGTAAATTCTATAGTTTATAAAAATCAACATGAATAGAAATAAATAATCACCTAAGGGATTTTCAAAGGGAGCTAGTATGAAAAATGCTGTATTTGGCATAACTTTTTTGAAATTGGAATCCTCAATGCTCTTCAACCTTTTACTCGTTTGGCTTTATAAATATTTTGATATGAGCGTCACTGATGAGTTTTATGTAGACGAAACGCGCGTCTGGCGTACTAAATTATAATCCTGGTACCTTTGATAACTATTTACACCACTGAATCGATGCCACTGCTGGTGGACGTTTCGTCCCCGAGGGTATCACCAGCCCAGTAGTCAACACTTCGGTGTTGACATGAATATCAATAATGTGGTCATTTTTATAAATTTCCAGTTTACAAAACATTGAATTTTTCGAAAAACTAAGGATTTTCATATTCCAGGCATAGATTACCTTAGCCGTATTTGGCATAACTTTTTTGAAATTGGAATCCTCAATGCTCTTCAACCTTTTACTCGTTTGGCTTTATAAATATTTTGATATGAGCGTCACTGATGAGTTTTATGTAGACGAAACGCACGTCTGGCGTACTAAATTATAATCCTGGTACCTTTGATAACTATTGTCCTGCATTTTTTGTTGTTGAAATTTCAATCCTGCCTTAAAATGTTTCACTCTTTACCGTTCAGGTTTTTTTTTTTTAGTTTATCCTGACTTATTTTTTACATAAATTGTCATCTTGGTTTGTTTTGGTGTTTTTTACTCAAAACTCCTGTCCCATCTTTTTTCCAAATTTCATCCCCGAGCCCCATATAAAATCAAATGGTAGTGTTTTTTAGTTATTGTCCGGCATATAGATGACTGACTGATAGACAATGGTATACAATTACATGTCCTAGAAACGGGCGTATACAAATTACATGTTTATAAAGGATCTCTTCACTGAAAAACTTTAATCTCAGACTGCCAGAAGAAATATAATGATCAGCCTACTGTTTCTATAATCAACACACAGAACTATAAGTCATATTTCATCAAATATTTACAAAAGCATAGGATTAAAGTTTCGGGTATTAAAAAAATGTCTCATGAATAATTAATGATAATCAGTAATAAAAATCCTAGTGGTGGAACAATTCATCACATATGGAGATTCCTGAGGATAAAAAGTTACGGTGTGGGACAGCTCATATTTTACATTTGGAAACATAGATCAATGAAGATATTTAATCAATCTCTTTAAAGAGTATTCTTGCATAAACAATCTACATAAGCTCATCATAACACTATTTATCACATAACATGCAATTGTCTGGGTGATTACATCAGAAACCGGGCTAGACTTACAAAGTGCTTATATGCAATACCACCATTGATGTGCCTTCCAAACATGTTACAACATTAATTTACTTGTCATTAATTACTTATAATTAACTTTGCTGGTCAGAGAGGGAAAATTTACCAATTAAACTACTCTATATGGCCTTTAACGACAAGGTAACACTTAAACTATGGAAGTTACATTTTTAATAAGTTGATGTGGTCTAGAATCTCTCTAGATTGCTGGAATCAGGTCAAGGGATTTGTGCTGTAGAGAATGTATAAAAGGTGTGAGTTCAAATCCTGTTTGGAGACAAAAATATGTAGGCATAAAATCTAATATTATTATGAACACTGTTGGTTTTAATTTTCAGACTTTCAGTATTCATTTAAAAATATGATTGTTTATAATTAAAACTTGCAATTAACCTAAAAACAGCAATAAACTGCATCTTTTATTCCAAAGTTTGGAAACGTGCACATGATGTTGAATCTTGCCTTAATTGGATTATTGGATAACAGGAATAGGATATTGAATTGTCAATCCTCTAGAAATGGACATCTGTATAAACGTATTTCTCTTATTCTTACTTGATTTATTTTTTCCCTGACTGGTTGGTTATTTTTATTTAATCCAAGTGTGGTACCTTTGATCTTAGTTATTTATTGGTCAATATTTAATTATGAAATCCAATTGTTTTGCTTTCCTCTGAAATTCCTATTGTGACGTCATGAAAAAGACAACCATGCCTGATGACACCACATAGAAAGGACACTTCTTTTTGCAGGTTGTTCCAGAAGAAGGACTGTCTGATTATATTGTTTAAAATTCCTAAAAGAATCCTAGTGTAATACAATATTAAACACTGTCAACACTTAAATTTGAAAATTTAACTGTCTAGATTAGATAAATATTGTATAAAACTTGATGCAGTGGGAGAATTTATATTTATTTGGCTATGATACTTTGTACATCTACAATAAGTAATTAATATCATGTTTCAAAATAAGCTTAAGGAGGCTCGCGGGTATAAGATTTTCAGGAAAATATTCAAACATTTATTTTTCATTACAAATTTCATTAATTACCTTTAGTAGTTGTTACTTTATCATATGGCACAAAAATCAATTCGTGTTGGCCCAAGACGACTTTTGAAATGTATATATCATTGAAAAAGCTCCAAATTATCTCCCTTTGGTGCAAAAATGCCATTTTTTAAAAACATTAAGATTGAAATATCTTTTTTAACTCATCAGTGACCTATATTTTTTATTGTTGTTTTCGAATAAGCTGTACATGAACTAAATTTGTAAAATTTAAGCGATTTCTGTAATTTTGTTCTTTTTTTATTTCGATATTACCGCTTTTTCTCCTATTGGTTCAACAGAAGAAAAAAAACATTAACAAAAATGTATACCTCTTTCGAAGGCAGATTGTGAGCGGAAATGAACGGTGACCCAATTTTTTTATTTCATTTTTCTATTGAGTATAACATGTATAAGATAAAGTTCATTTATAGAAAAATATAGCGAAATCCTATATTAAATAGAAAATTTGATTTAGACCCACGAGCCCCCTCAAATAAAATAAAATCATATCTGGAGATACAAATTCCCCCATCCAAGCTTTGTATTTTTTTGTGTTAAAAAGGGGCATAATTCAAGAACAATAAATGACTCAATGCTCAAATTTGACAATTATCTGTGTGTTGTGGTTTCTAATGGCTTAATATGCATTGACTAAATTAAGCATTATGCACTTTGTAATTTTCCAAGTTATGTAAGATTTAATGTAACAACAATGAAATCACTTTATCAAAGTTGAATAAACACAAACTGTGAAATCTATATAAGCAGTAGGATATATCCAGTCTCACTGATATTATCATATACATGGGAAATACATCAAAATAAAGATTGTTTCTACTTTTCTTAAATATCATTATACAATTAGTTAGCAGCATCACTGCCACTTGGATAGCCAAAATATCTATCACTCACATTTGGTGATTTTCATTGCATGCTAGACCAAAATTAAGGCTTTGAGTCTCTGTTGGTGAGATGTATCCTTGGCAATTATACTGAATCTTCTTATTCTTATATAAATATTAAATAGTTTTATTTTAAAATAAGTCTCCACTTCTGTCTATACCATTCACATTCTAAAAACAAGTCAAACTGAAGGGAATTGTACCAATTTGTTCTGTCAGTAATAAAGACAATTAAATTAGACTTTCTAATCTGTTCATCTCCCGGGAGAGCGATAAAACAGTTCAAATTGTTGTTCCTGACCTATAAGAAGTCATAAATGTAGTGTCTGATTAAAGCATTGCAAATTAAAAGTTTTCAATTAAGCATTAGGAATTAAAACCTATTGATTTCTAAATGAAATACAACAAATTGACAAAATAAAGCACATTATTAAAGAAAACATTATG
Organism: Mytilus trossulus; assembly: GCF_036588685.1. NCBI lineage: Eukaryota > Metazoa > Mollusca > Bivalvia > Mytilida > Mytilidae > Mytilus > Mytilus trossulus. Next base: position 74,361,626 of record NC_086375.1, read on the forward strand.
TCAATGTTTAGCAACAAATAATGTTTTATCCATTAACATGATACGGTATAGCAGGTATTTTCGCAGGGTGTAAATTTTCACTTATTTCAGTGGAAAGAACAAAATTGCCAAAATACATTTTTTTTTTGGTTACCATGCATTATATCATATCTATATGTTTTGTTTCTAAAGTGGAACTATAAAATCTTGCATATTGATAGTTTTAATCTATGAAATTTAAACACAAGGTTTTTGACCATAAAAGGAAGGTTGGATTGATTTTGGGAGTTTTGGTCCCAACAGTTTAGGAATAAAGGCCCAAAGGGTCCAAAGTTAAACTTTGTTTGATTTCATCAAAAATTAAATAATTGGGGTTCTTTGATATGCTGAATCTAACTGTGTATGTAGATACTTAATTTTTGGTCCCATTTTCAATTTGGTCCACATTAAGGTCCAAGGGGTCTAAACTTAAACATAGTTTGATTTTAACAAAAATTGAATCCTTGGGATTCTTTGATATGCTGAATCTAAAAATGTACTTAGATTTTTTATGATTGGCCCAGTTTTCAAGTTGGTCCAAATCGGGGTGCAAAATTAAACTTTTGTTTGATTTCATCAAAAATTGACTAATTGGGGTTCTTTGATATGTCAAATCTTACTGTGTATGTAGATTCTAAATTTTTGGTCCCGTTTTCAAATTGGTCTACATTAAGGTCCAAAGGGTCCAAAATTAAACTTAGTTTGATTTTAACAAAAATTGAATCCTTGGGGTTCTTTGATGTGCTGAATCTAAAAATGTATTAGATTTGTTATTATTGGCCCAGTTTTCAAGTTGGCCCAAATCTGGGTCCAAAATTATCATATTAAAGTCATAAGAAACGAGTGACCGGTAAAAAATAATATTCTTTCAATTCTTGAACCAATGCATACAAACATAATAAACTTAGTCTTCTGTGCTTGAATTTATCATTTTTTTCGTGTAAATTTCGTACAATTGTCAGTGTTGTTGTGAAAATATGGCAGGTAATTAAAGTTCGTGTTTTGAAGCCGAAGTTTAACAATTGTCACCTGTTTGTCAACAATTGACGAAAAATAAACAAAAAAGCATGGAAATTGAGCACGTGTTTAACATGTAAATTAAGATAATAGTTTATTTTAAGGACATCCATGCGTATTGTGGTCACCAGATTTTTACGATATTGGTCACACTGAGGTCACCTTGCATACGGAAAATATGTTGGGGGAATTACTTGCTGGAAGGTAAAAAGTAAACTTCTTCTAAATATGAATAAATTAAAGAATTTTCTTCAGAAAAAAGTATATGTACATAAGTTTTATAATGAAAACTATCCGTTGAGTTATAAGAATCATATGCACTATTTTTTTTTATTTGAGGTTTCTTATGACTTATGTGCAATAACAAGAAATTTTCAATTGCATAGTCATGATAGTATTCAGCAATAGCAAGACATCTTCAATTCCACAGTACATTGTATTATGCAATAGCAAGAAATTTTCAATTGCACAGTATTGCGCAATAGCAAGAAATCTTCAATTGCACAGTATTGGGCAATAGCAAGTACTTTCAATTGCACAGTATTGTGCAATGGCAAGAAATATCTAATTGCACAATATTGTGCAATAGCAAGAAATTTTCAATATTCTTTGAAAATTTGAGTTACCTTTCTTTGTCCAGATATTGTGAAATAGCAAATTTTTTTTTCAATTGGAGTTATCTTTCTTTGTATAGAATAGTAGTTAAATCAACTTCAATCATTGTTTTATACAATGTACAATGTATATATTCACTTTTACTACCAACAGAAAAATTAAAACAATCTTTACCATTCAGTGATAACAAGCCCTTTTTTACATTTTAATATTTTATGATGTATTTAAATGAGAAGTTATTGTTAGGGGCCATTAAAAATTTGAAATGAGATCAGTTTTGGAGTAAGGGAAAGGGAGATGTGATATTTTTTTATTAATACATGTATTCAACAGCATAGTGAATTGCTCAAAGACAAAACAAAAAAATTAAGTGCTTAGACCACATTCATTCTGTCTCAGAAACCTATGCTGTGTCAACTATTTAATCACAATCCAAATTTAGAGCTGAATCCAGCTTGAATGTTGTGTACATGTCCATACTTGCCCCAACCGTTCAGGGTTCAACCTCTGTGGTCGTATAAAGCTGCACCCTGCCAAGCATCTGGTTTAATATTTACATGTAGTTTACAGAACAGAATCAAAATACACAAATGTATCATATAAGGTTATAAAGGGACAAAACTGAAGAATATTAATCTAAGTGCTTGTAAGCACTGAAGGGTAAAGATTGCTGTAATTTTTTCAGTAAACGTTGCATTGTATATATCATTGGTTGTAGTTGATGTACCTTAATTGTAAAAAATTATTTTCAAAATTGGATTTATCTCCCTTTGTCCATAATTAGAGTTGATTCAACTACAATAATGGACAATGGTAAATAACTCCAATTTCAAATTATTTTTTTTTTAAATTACATTATCATTTCTAGAAGAGATATCAAATTACTATTTTTCCATTTGTAAAGGAACATAGTAAAATCACAAAAATTCAAACTTGATCTGTATTTTGTCATGATTGTGATAATCATATTGCATTATGTATAATTAGTGTAATAACATTTGGTTGAGGCAAACTTAAGTTAGAGAATGCAAACCAAATATTCAGCATTTATTTCATTTGTGAAGGTGCATAACTTAAAGGCATACAATATAGTTTTGAACCCGTATTTACATTTTGATAAAAATTTCCATATAGAGTAGACTATTTTTTACCTGATTAAATCAAATATGTCATAAAAAAATACTTTTATGTGCTACTTTTTGAGTAAATTGAGGTTGAAATTTTGCATATTTGCTCAAAATTCGGATTTGTGGCCTTATTTTCCCTTACGAAGAAAAAAGAAACTTTTGTTTTAAAATTGTTTTTTGTTAAATACATTTTGTAAATAATTTGTAATTTCTGTATTTTATAAGTATCATGAAAATTTATACATTTTTTTATCCAGAAACAACTCATATTTATCAAATGTTCATGAATGTAGAAAAAGCAGCATTTAAATTTTTTGCTGTATATTTACCAATTTTATTATTTTTTAACTGTTTATGTTTTCATAAAAATTGGCACACATAACGTACATGACATGCATAATCTTCTTGAGTAATCAAACCAAATGGCATTTTAAAATAGAGGGGTCCAACTCTTTATCAAGTTGTAACCAAGTTTGAATGATAAAAATCAGTCGAACACTGAATATTTACCCAATAATTAAGTCATAGTTTGACATCGCAAAAATAACAATTTACGTTAGTAATGTCATTACCTCCCCTGTAGCTGTCTTGTATGCCCTTAACATGCTTAACAAAGGTAAATGTGATGCCAGTAAAGTTCAAACTTGATCTGTGTTTTGTGATAATAAGCATTTTGTTTAACCATGTTAACATTTTTTAGTTTAATAACATTTGGTTGAAACAACATGAACAAAATAAAGTAAGAGAATGGAAACCAACTTTTGGATGTCCTGACGTACAGACGGACAAGGGTAAAATGTATATGTATATAAACCAATTTAATTTCAAATAAATTAAAAATTATTGCATTAAATTCAAGTCAAAACAATTACTAGTAATCAACATTCAAAGTCTACTGACTAAAGATCGTAGAAGAAAATCATATGATTATTGAACATGTTTGAAGTTAGTCTATAATATTATTTGGACTAGTTTGAAGTCAGTATTCGATTTTGAATAAAATAAGGTTCAAACGAACCTATGATCCAGCATGTGGGTAAGAACGTGTCAGGTAAAATCGTGTCTTTGGAGCGAAATGACCCGATACCTACTTGTAACAAGTAAACACTAACTATTTGTTTTAAAAAAAGAATGCGGAACTTCGGCAAAACGACAAAAGTTAGAAGTTTCACTTCCTATTAAGCCCATTACCGTTACATTTTTGTCATGTACGTAAATCAATTGTAAAACCTCGGTCAATTTTAAATAGAATTATGTATCTTTAAGCGTGGAAGATGTACATATTCTTAAATAAACACTTTTAAAAAGTCTTCAATCTTACTTTCTTGTTTGATCAGTGTGAGTAGCCTCCCCTTTTTGTAATTCTACTTTTAAACCAATAACGGAATATCAATTCCGAAATTTTTCTGTCCCCAGTATGTATGTACGTAGATCCCTCCGTTTACGGAACACCCTTCAGGAGCTGTGAGGGTACAGCGGAATCCGTGTACACTTCCTATTAGAATTAATGAAGATACAAACGAATTTACAACAATATTTACAAGAATTATCCCCACTCCAACACGAGGGAGTGTTAGGACACTGGGCAGAATCTGTTATTATGGCGGAGGAATGTATAGTATGTTTAAGTGGAGCGAAAAATAGTATGTTTAAGTGGAGCGAAAAATAGTATGTTTAAGTGGAGCGAAAAATGGCTATTACGTTTTCATCCGGACAAATGTAAAGTACTTCCAATTTCTACCAAATCCAATTATGGACAAGAAAGCACTTTTAAAATGTCGACATACGATGGATCTGAAATCACACTAGAAATAGTTCAATCAGAGAAAGATGTAGGAGTAACTTTGATTCAAAGCTAAAGTTTGATAAACACATACAGACACAAGTCAACAAAGCAAACCAACTAGTTGGCATTATTAGAAGAACTTTTAAATATTTAGATTATAAAAGCTTCTGCCTACTAATTAAGGCGTTAGCCCGTCCTCATCTTGAATATTGCTACTAGTGTATGGAACCCCCACAAACAGAAAGATATCGAGACAATTGAAAATGTACAAAGTAGAGCTTCAAAGATGTTACCCAACCTTAAAGATTTGTCATACGAAGAACGCTTAAAAATTCTGAAAATTCCAACTTTAAAATTAGAAGGTTAAGAGGCGACATGATAGAAGCATACAAGATAACAACAGGTGTATATGACTCACAAGTGACAGAAGGTCTATTTACTCGTAACACCAGCTCGACAACAAGAGGCAACTCTATGAAATTAGTAAAATATAGAAGCAGACTAGACATTAGAAAATACTACTTTACTAATAGAGTAGTGGAAGTATGGAACAGCCTACCAGACATCGTAGTGACCGCATTGAATGTAAAGATTTTTGGAAATCACCTAGACAAGCATTGGAAAGAACACCCAATGATATATAACTTTGTCACTGAATACACCTATAACACTGGAAGTAGCACAAGTGTAGTTAGTGACGATGAACCAGAGCCAAATATAGAGGAGCAAACTGATCTCCTGCGTTTGGAAACACTTAGGTAGGTAGGTAGGAAGCCGAAGTACTTAGAAAGAACCATCTAGCTGCTTGCTGGGAAATGACAAACCAAATATCAGCAAATTGATCTCCAGATCAAAGTCAGCAACATCTTTCACCAAACGAGTCCCCCAAAGTATCTATTCTAGTTTAAACTCTGGTATGGGTACCAAAGATGTTTATGAAATTAACCCTTCTGATGTACTGATATTTTTAGTACCTTAAGACCAGTATCAGGTTTGTTTGCACCTATCCTACATGTTTCACAACTTGTAGGGGAACAGCACTCTTTCAGCTAGTAGAATTATTCTAATTTTTTACCGGTTTTATGTGGATGATGCACCTTTGGCTGGTAATAAATAATCATCATTAATAAATTTGTTTGATAGAGTACTTTAGGATCATAAATGATTTGGTAAAATTTTGTTTCTAAACAATATTTTACAATACAGATTTTTTTTCAATACTTGCATTTTTCACTTCTGCTTCTTTTGAAGAGTAAGACAGAAATTCAATTTGAGGTCAAATGTAAAGGTTGTATTCAGCTTTTATTTGGTTGAAATAGTGTCACTAAATTTTTTGTCTTGGTAATTGCAATCCCCAAACATCACTTTTGACAAACATTTTTCTGAGAACGGTCTTCATCAACAGATAAAAAATTAACGATTACTTTCATATAACACTGTTTCTTTTAATACAATTATGAACTTTGAATTTCAGCTTATATACACATGGTCCTTTTGAAATATTTCAAGATTACAGTCTCAGATAGCCAAGTTACAATATTTGTGACTAGTGAATGTAGATTGTTTACAATGGAATTGCAATTACATGAACGGGAAGAATTTTGCTGGAAAAAAAGTTCCAAAGTCAGGAAAAATGTGAAAAAAATCTTGTAACAATTTTATAATAGCAGATGAAGTGAGTCTACCTAAACAGGTGTAAAACCTTTGAAGGAAGTCTTAGGTATCTTAGTTGAAAACTATAGCAGTGGAAGACAATGTTACCTCTATCATGAGTCTATCATACATGTTGATGAAAAATGACTTACTTCTGACAGCAGTACTGAAAAGTTAAAATATCATTTTCATAACTTATAGCAGGACACACCTACCTTGTTGATGCCCATGACATATTACCTGCATTTGGAGTTCATACAATTGCCCTCAGACATCTATCCTGGTTGGACTTAACTTAAAATGAAATCTCTAATTTTGAGCGTTTGTTAAATTCCCTTGAATTTAGCTTTTTACTTACTTTGACACTAGTAGATACATGTATATTTGTATGTGTACTCTCAGTCAGTATATCCAGATAGGAACTTCAAAGCACACACATGTATTAATTTTCTATTTATCCACTGAACAGATAAAGAAGACAGTTTGTCATATTTATTTTATTTATTTTTTTCGCATATGAAAAATCTATTTATACAAAAACTAAATTGGCAGATAACAATTCAACAAAAACAATTCACAACATGGAGAATAAATCTGTTCTGGAATGAACAAAAGGAAAATATTTGTTTTCTTAAAAAATGTGTAAACATATCTTTTTAAAATTTGCATAGATAATAAAATTTATAAATGTATGATATGTAAAATATGCATGTTTATTGTAGAAAATTGGACGTATAATTTCAATAATGGTGGACATTAAAGATGATGTGAAATAAAACCTTAAATAGATAAAAAATATTTTTTATGTTCTATTACTGAACATACAAAAATTTGCATTTAATGCACAAGACATATAGTATTTATACCACTTTCTGTCCATAAAAATTTAATTAAAATATTAATTTCTCTAAATTTGTGGAGTTTCTATCCATAATCATTATGTTCCTAAAATTATTTTATATAGGCTATTTTACAAAATTCATCATGGAAGGCACTTCAATTAAAAAAGTATGGCAGGTTGGATCATCCTTAAAATTTAGAAACCATTAATATAAATAAAATGAATGTTTTATATTATGGGTGGTTTGGGTCTTGAAAGAGGGCCTGACCCATGCCCCAAATGTTCAATTCTGGAACAGCCTTACTCTTTTGATAATTTGAGGGTACATGTCATTATATTTGGAAAGGATTTATTCTTTATAAGCATTTACTTTAATTTTGTAAGTTTTCTTAAAGAACTTAATTATAGGAGAAATTCTTTATCAAGGAATTAGTGCCACATTTGGAATTATGATTTCCAGAATCCTGGACACATTATGATAAGACAAGTTTGATTTCTCTATAAACATTCTATAATATGATAGTTTTGTCTTTAAAACACATACAGAATTGTGCTTATTTTTGGTCCAAGTGTTTTTATTCAATATAAATTGAAAGCTTATAAATTTATTAAATAATTATAGCATGGGAGATAACTCTGGTCAACTTCAAAGCCATTCATTGTAAACAAACAAAAATTTGAATGGAATAATTTTGATTAATTTATATCTTAAGTACAAATTTACAATTTCACATGTATAAATAATTAAAAAAAGAGAAAACTGAGATCAAACCTCAAAAGCAAATACAATGATGATGCAACATATAAATGCACATAAACATGTATCAGTGTAACTGAATTGATCTACAAAATTTTTAAATTTTCCTTTGTTCACTAAGGAAGAAAAATGGGATGCAATTCATTACAATACATGTGTAGGTAACATTAGTATTCAAGAAAAAAGTATAATATACAATAAAAGAATGATTATTAAAATCAACATAATATCAGAATATGTAAAAATTTTATCAACATTTGTACTTCTATAAGGTTTGATAGATCTTTTAAGTGTTCAGATCAAGTAATCATTCTCAAAAAATAACACTGTTCAATATTCCTGATAATTGTGTGCTGTACTTGTTTTCATAATTGTTGAACTGTCCACTTGGGTTTTTACATCAAAATCATTTGAATTTTCATTGTTTTGTCTTAAAGTCAGCAGAATATAAATAGGTCAAGTAAGATTTCAATCCCCTGAATCTTGTGTTATTCAACAATTTCATTTTGGTCATAGAGCAATTAAAATCCATTTTAATCTTAATTAAAAAAAGATGAACTCCTGATGATGAAAACATCTTATATCATTTAGTCAAAAATTATTATTTAAAAGTCTGTGATTAATGTCAAGATCAGTCTTGTTTCTCTTAGAACATTTTTGAAATCTCCTTTTTTTTTTTATTAATTATGAATTCTTTTTTTTTAAAGGAACAAAAAAATATCCTCTCTGTTATTTAGTTAATTTTTAAGCCGTAAGTCTTGTATACTACTTTTTACTAGGCACTGTCTAAAGTTTTGTCTAATGTCCACACTTAAATTTCTAAATCTATGTTACTACAAATCAGTGCAATTCTAATTTGAAAGACAGGTATATATATTACCATTTAAAAATACATATCTATATTTAATAAATAAAGATAAACAATTCCTACTGAATACCATATGGTACCATTTTTCATTTTTTTGTGTTTCATATAAGTGTAATATATGAAAGTGTTGACAAGACAGTGATATGAGAAAACTTGGTGTTACTTAACTGTATGTGTTTTACTCTCTTTCTCTATTTCATTACTATTCACTAGTGGGAACATAATATTGAATATTTTATAAAAAATTTAACGATTTTGAAATTATGTGCATGTTATAAAAATCACATTAATTTATTTAAGAGATGGATATAGAAAAAATGTTGTATAACTGCCATTGAGACAACTATCTAACAGAGACCAAAATAAATAATGCCTATATTTGTTAATTAAATATGGGTAGGCTGTACAAGCTCTAACAATGCATGATATATTGAACATACTTAAAATGTACAAACAACTAGTGATCATATCACAGTTTTGATAAAAGCAAGCAAATGCAAGTGGTTTGTACGCACAGCAATTTTTACATACAAATATCGCTTTCTATGGAACACCAAAATTATGATATGACTCCAACATGCCCATCCGTGCTTTATTTATTCCCTATGTACTGTACTTATAAACTTTGATTCATATATCATATAAATTATGTTTGCAATATTTGTATTGCAGTATTTATATCATGAAAATCATTCAGAAACTAAAAAAATGTGAAGACACTTTTATTACTGAATGTCATTCAATTGTTTTGTCTTTAGTTGTATGTTATATTATAATATTGAATTGATATCAAATTATTGAGAGAAAACCTATTTGATTTATTTATTATTTATTTTTCTTTGAAAATCATAATAAAAAGCATGTAAATATAGTAAGAAAACACTGATAAACTATATACCTAAATTGGAACAGACTATACAATTGTATGCTCATTAAACCTTTTGTCTTTTTTGTTTTCTTTGCTATTAGATAATTGGTAGGATTAAAAGTGGGCAAACCAGGAGTAAACCATTTAAATTACGCTGTGTTGTGAAAGGAATATTTGGGTGGTTTACTCCTGGTTTGCCCACTTTTAATCCTACCAATTATCTAATAGCAAAGAAAACAAAAAAGACAAAAGGTTTAATGAGCATACAATTGTATAGTCTGTTCCAATTTAGGTATATAGTTTATCAGTGTTTTCTTACTATATTTACATGCTTTTTATTATGATTTTCAAAGAAAAATAAATAATAAATAAATCAAATAGGTTTTCTCTCAATAATTTGATATCAATTCAATATTATAATATAACATACAACTAAAGACAAAACAATTGAATGACATTCAGTAATAAAAGTGTCTTCACATTTTTTTAGTTTCTGAATGATTTTCATGATATAAATACTGCAATACAAATATTGCAAACATAATTTATATGATATATGAATCAAAGTTTATAAGTACAGTACATAGGGAATAAATAAAGCACGGATGGGCATGTTGGAGTCATATCATAATTTTGGTGTTCCATAGAAAGCGATATACTTCAACCCAGAATTCTGTCACATAATCAGTCAATAATGTAGTAGCAAGTATTTTGTCAGCTTCCCCAATGTCTACTAAACTTTTTCAATTTGCAAAACGTTCTCGACGAGTTGGGGTGGAACAAGAGGTTATACTGCGGCTCGTCTTTTAAATCAAGTGATATTTCATTTTATTTATCATACGTTTGTAGTCAACATTTCTGTGCCTTTCAACAAATACACTTAATAAAGTTGGGAATACCATCTGTGTTGTTGGTTGCTGTCTCATATTTCTTTCTAAATGAAGCTGTTACTGAATTTCTTTAGCGATGTATCCTTACTTAGCTTCAGATTTGTTTTAAAAATAAGACAATGCTACCTTTCAGAGCTCTTAGAGACAGATTTACTGTTCAAATTGTGCATTTGTTAAGCTGCAGTTATATTCTATTTGTTACAACTAATTTGACATTTGTTATATTAATTTCAGAGCAGTGTATTTATTTAAATAATAAAAATATATTTATTATTCTTTAATTTATTATTTTTCAGAATGTGACAACAATTAAAACTTTTTGTTAATATATAACAAAAGTAATACACTTTTTTGCCTTTTTTATATTTGTCAATTTCAATACACTTTCCTTCAAAATTATATAAAACAAAAATATCTTTGTACATTTTTCTTGAGTTAATAGCAGAATATACAATGTAGTATCTTTAATTAAAAAAAAATAAGAGGTAAAAAAAGAGGTATAATGTCAAATTCTGCATTTTTCTGCTCAAAAATATTAAAATAAAAAATATTTTTGCAGATTTTCATTGATTTATTTGCAGAATATTGTATTATTTGTATAAAAATTACAGGTAAAATAAAAGGTAAAAATTATGACTTTTATTTAGAAATAAACTATAATTGTTAAAACAACAATTCCCCCTATGTTTACATATGCATGTAATTAAAAGTGGGCAAACCAGGATGACACCATTTAAATGTTCAGCTGACTTTACAGAGTTATCTCCCTGTAGTGTTAGGTACCACCTTAAACAGCAAATAAATACATCCTTAAAATTTTTACACCACAATTAAAATAATAACAATATTGTTTCCAAATTAATCACATCCAGAGATCATAAAACAGCAATAGAATACAGTATATTCATATCTTTCTGTGTAAAGTCATTTAAAATATGTTTGTTAAAAGTCTTATAAATTTTAGAAAACATCATTCAGGTTTCTTTGACACAATTTGAATAATTGATAAGCTTCTTAATCATGTCACAATTGTAAATGTAATAAAAAAAATAAAGTATGAAGATGATTTATATTAATTCATTAATAAAAATAAATCCTTGGACAAAGATCTGTACATAAAACAAAAACAAAAAATAACAGCTGTGACTCGCTAAACAAGTGATACAATTTTATAATGCATTTTGCACAACAATTTTTCAATTGCATGCAGTGTATTTATTCACCCACATTTAGATTTTATATTTTTTTACATTTATATATCATGTATATATTGGCTATGTACTTATAAACGTATATAAAACGGTGGGTATTTCTAGTAATAATTGTAAAAAACAATATCTTGTACATATAGTTTACAAATTTCTGGTGGGATTAAAGCTTAAAATCATTATAAAACAATATATTATTTCTAAAATATATCTAAGTAAAAAATTGAATAATAAGATGATTCAAAAATGTTTGATTTAATTTGGAAAATTTTGAGGTATATTGTAAACAGGGAAAATGGATTCAAAACCATTTGTCACTAACCATAGTTCACTTACTATAATTATTTTAATTGAAATGACATGTCACAAAATAAACGGTTATCACAGAGATATGTCTCGCCTTTTTGTAATTTTGATTATGAAAATGTTGAAATCAAAATAGCAATACCTTAACATCTTACACAAGTTAATAGACCATGACTGAGGGGGCATACCAAATAATCTCCATGGCAATGAGATGTGACAATGCTAATACATCTGCATACCAATTATCACTCATGTACCACAAGTGGATCTCCATAAACTGACCTAATCACAAAGTAATACATGTAAAGTAAGCAAACCATTCAAAGTCAATAGACCATGACTGAGGGGGCGAATCCCAAAAATCTCCATGGCAATGAGATGTGGCAATTGTAATACATCTGCATACCAATTATCATTGACGTACCACAAGTGGATCTCCATAAACTGACTTAATCACAAAATAATACAAGTAAAGTAAGCAAACCATTCAAAGTCAATAGACCATGACTGAGGGGGCGGAGCCAAATAATCTCCATGGCAATGAGATGTGGCAATGGTAATACATCTGCATACCAATTATCATTGACATACCACTAGTGGTTCCCCATAAAACTGAGCTAATCACAAACTAATACATTGTTGACGCTGTCGCCGACGCCGGAAACAGCATACCTATGTCTTGCTTTTTGACTCCGTCAAGGCGAGACAAAAAACCACTTAGCAAATGAAATTTTATTACTAATAGCCTTTCATAATCATTAGGTTATACAAATGTACTTTCAAGTCAGTTAATCATGATTAGAAACCAGGTTAAACTCATAACCTAATAATGCATTAACCATTCTCAACACATTTTAAATATATACCACTGAGGATAGATATTCAAAATTAAAAAAAATAATAATTAAGGCAGACATTTGCAATATAACATAATACAATTATTGACTGTTATGATGGTAAAGGCGATATCATTGTCCCTGAACCATTATACAAACCACAGAAAAAAAGATTTCAAAAGGACAACACACTTGTTACACATAATAACCAAACATTGTGTTTTGTTGTACTCAAGAAGACAACTTTTTACATACACCACTTGGCTAAAAATAGAAGTGCGTAAAAAGGTACATGATGTATAAGAAGGCATAGTATTCACAGTTAAGGAAGATGATGACAGACCTACACACTACCTTTGACATGTTGCAATTCAATAAATGTCACTTTTCCTGTTTACTAGTAGATTTTTTCTGCTTTTAAAAAAAAATTCTCCTAGAAAGTAATTTGAAAACAGATCCAAATGAATACTATGACAGACACATACAGTTATAAGATTATGTGTGTACAGACTTCCCAATTTTGACCTTACAACACAATTATTCAAGAGCACATTTTTTCCAATGCAAAATGATAATGAAAAGTTTGTGAAATATGATTGCAATTAAATTTATCAGTATTTTATCATTTTCGAAAGCGATGACTGGTAATAGGCAGTGGAAGGATTATGGAATTATTAAATAATAAAAATCATATAAAATTTCAAAGTAATTGAATTACTGGGGCAGTTGTTATTTGAAAATTAACATCCTTTATAGAAATTTAAAAAATTTAGTTTTATGTGAAAAGCAAAAAAATATACAATTAAAACTGCTTACTGAATAGTCTTAAAGTTCATCAGTGGTAAAAATAAAGTAAAACTTAATGTACAATTTGCATAAAATTAGAAGTCAATTTGAACATATCTTAAGCAAGCACTTCAAACTTAAGCTTTCTGAGTATATGAAAGGTGACTAGACTCATCAGCTTTACCAGTCCTCTGAACGCATGTTCCTGTTATACTTTCTTGGTGTGTTTACTGACGTTGATTCCATTCTTAAAATGGAGCCCATTTCAGAGCTTCTATGTTTTTGATAGTTGGCCATAGCTTCTGGTCGTGTCCGTAATGGGGATGTCTGTGGTCTCCTGAAATTAAAAAAAAAATCTTAATTGTAAAGTACAAAGTTACCAGTAATTTTTATAATAATATATGAAAATGAATAACATTTTGTATTAATGTTCCATAAAAAGTGTACCAGAGCAGCTTTAAATCATATACTATAATCCAGGATATTTTGGAGGTTTTTTTTGCAAAAATAACTGTGCTTAATGAGCTGCATAAATTTTGGCTTCAACACTTTTGAAGGAAGTTAATTACATAGTGCAGGCACATGTGTAGTGGAAAAAATTATAATAAAAATGTAACAGTGATCTAAATCTTTGTAGAAAAAATGTGTAGAGCTGTATAGTGCATAATTCAATATATTTTTTTAAAAGTCTTCTATTGAGTTTGATGTTGGATAAAAGTTGATTCAGCACTGTTGAATATATATAGTTCATTAAAAAGAAAAGACATTTTTTACAGAAAAAAATGCCTAAATAAATGTCAAAATCTGTGGGTCAATAATTGAAGGGCATACAATTTCAACAAGTGCCCGAAGGTTTATGGTTGCCAACTTTGGTGTAAATTGGCAGTTTTTCCAGATAAAAATGATTTTTCAAAAATTAGTAGAATCAAGATTTTTAAATGATGCCAATTACAGTGTTGGTCACATAACAAACATTATTGATTATAAAGTATAGTTCCTCTATATACATACCTTATCCTTAACACTTACTCTATTTCTTGTGATTGGTAATTCTAATTCCATATAACAGTGTGTGTGATGAAACACAATCACCATAATCATTGGTAAATGAAGAAGCTTTACAAAAACATATAAATCCCTCTCCAGGGAACGTTGGGAACATTAAATATTATACAGATTACATACGGTGTCTCAGCTTCCTTCAGATGTCTTGGAACCTTAGTATCTCTGACTGTAGGGGGAGCCACCTCTCCTCTGACCACTTTATCAAGTTGTGTTTCTGTATATTTAGCAGCAATCTGTTCAGCCTCTGGTCTCATCCTTACTGCTGGTGGATCCTCATCCCAACTGTAAAAATTGACATAGCATTCATAATATATCCAATGAAAAAGAGTATATATTCATCACATCATAATCATTTTTTAATTAGATTTGATTTTTTGTGTTTTAATACCACTTATAAGCACTGCTTTTTATGCTTTTTCTTGGAGGCCTGTTTTTATTGGTGGAGGAAGCCAGAGTACTTGGAGAATACCATCGACTTTGGACATGAAAACTGACAATTCTAGTCAATTTAGATTAGAGTTGAATGCACCTGCACTAGCTGAGTTTGTACTCACAATGTCAGTGTTGACTGGCTTGTGATTACAGTAGTAACTACTTAGACAACTTGACCAATTATGCCCCCTTTTTTATTAGAGCATGTAGAGCAAAATGACATTGTTGTCATACTTACAAAGATTCTCCTAGTCCTTATAGTGTAACATTTCTGAGTATGAACAATTTTGAAGGTTTTGATAGTCTTATGCTGCTGTGAAACCCTAGGACAGATTGATGTTGTAGTCTTTATATTGAATTGAGTGACTACACAGATATACACTTGAATACATGTATAGGGTTGATATTAAAAGCTGTACAGTACTGTTTAGAAGTCTGGTTGATTGTGAAGACTTTACAGTAATCTATATTGTTTTTATTTTTTATTTGAAGACTTAACCATTTGTTAACAGTAGTCTTTATTGTATTTTTAATTTTTACTTTCTATGGATGCTTGGTTGCTTATTTAATGAGACTATTGAAACCTTTACCGTAAACTTTACATAATTGGTAGTTCAGTTACTTCTGAATTCTTGCCTGTTTGTTTCAGGCTATCAACAGTTATAAAGTAACCATTATATGATTGTACATTGCTGAAGTCTGTACAGAAACTATTACAATGTAACTTGTCCATTTTTTTAAATCTGGTTAAAAAGAAATTTTCTTGTCTAGCATTGTCTAGTGGCATGTAACGCTAGTTCACTAAAAACATTAGAATACGTAATTACAGAAATAAAGAAAGTCATTTCTTAAAATCTAAATATTAAAAGAACATGAATATTGCCCAAAGTACACTGTGCAAGGTGTTTATACTGAGTTTTAGTTTTACAACATATCATGTCTATCATGCCTATATAGCGAAAAAAAAAAGGAGGTTTGTATGCACATTAGACTGCTTTAAACTCAAAGTATTTAATTACTTTTTAATGTAAAAAAAAATATAAAACTCACCCTGGACCTTCTGACCTTTGATGTAACTTGCTGATTTTTGGCTCCCTCACTGACCTTTCACCTTCCTGTCTCATCATTGGTCCCATGCCTTTACCCTGATATTTTTCCTGAATAGCCTGTCCCTCATAATACACCTTAGGTGCTGGAGGGGTACCCGGTGTTAAAACATAAGTATTTAAGAGTTTATTCACAGATCCCTTGTTTCTTTCTGCATTTTCCTCTGCTTCATAACCTTTCACCTTTGGCTGAGGCTGATCATTAACATTCATAGTACCATAGTTTTCTATCAAGTTTCTCATAGCACCACCTTTATTATTTTGAGCAGTTTCAGCAGCTTCCCCCTTAACACCACGAGGGTGAACTTTTCTTTCTACGGGAGGATCAGCATAACCCTGCATGAACTCTGACATACAACCTTTATTTATTTCAGCAAATTTCTCACTATCTCCTGTTACAGCTCTTCCTTGTGGACGTGGAGAAGAATAATTCCTATTATTTTCCTGATCAAAATACTGATCTATTCTGCCTCTCCCTCTCATTGCATTTTGTTCAGCTTCAGAGTTACCACCATTTCTAATATGAACTGGAATGTCATTTGTTCCATTTTCAATTTGTGCTGATCCATTACCATAAGTAAAAATAGTATCCATATGTCCTTTGTTTTTTTCAAAATTATTCCTAGCCTCATTGGAGACTATTCTTTCCTGTGCTCTTGGTTGTTCATATGTATTGTTATGATGGTACCAGTCTTCAGAACCAGTTTTATTTTTTCTAGCGTATTCTGATGCCTCTGGTCTGATCCTAGGGTGTAAAGGGGGCGTAGGACTAGGGGTAAATACACCATCTCTCACCGACATCTTGTCTGTGTAGATTGTTAGTAATGGAAATATGTAGCCTTTCTGGTCACATTTATGGCTTTATATGAATTTAACTCTGAAAATAGAAATTTGTACATTCTTGAAATAAATGATTAGCAAAACTCTTTGTAAAAATGCACTAGTATATATTTGTTTTGGGGCCAGCTGAAGGACGCCTCCGGGTGCGGGAATTTCTCGCTACATTGAAGACCTGTTGGTGACCTTCTGCTGTTGTTTTTTTATTTGGTCAGATTGTTATCTCTTTGACACATTCCCCATTTCCATTCTCAATTTTAATTTTACATGTATGTTGTCATATATTCATTTCAAGAAAGAAATTTTCCACTTATAACTGGATACCAGTAAATAAGATGGATGAAGGGATATACATGTTTCCCTACCTAGACACATTAATCTGACTCCAAGCTTATCAATCTTGCCCTTACTCCTAAATACTACATGCTCAGCAGAGAAGCAGCAAATACCAATTTAACTGTCTTTGGTTTGAGTTAGCCTGGGAATGAACATACAACCTAACCAGGGGCGTAGCTAGGTATTCAGTCAACTGTAGGCACAAATCGGCAGGGGGTCTGGGGGCCGCTCAAGGCCCCCAGCAGGTCCAGGGCAGAGCCCTGGTAGGGAGTTCAGGGGTTTGCCCCCCCCCCCCCCGACGGAAAACGGTTTTCAGCGTTTTAGCTGCAAAATTTTATGTACAAAAATATTAAATTTACTGGTTATTTAATCATGGAAATTATAATATACATGATGAAAAGTTCGAAGAATTATGAATAATTTACCGTAACATCTGACTGGTGAAAAACGCAGTACAATAGGAAATAAAAAAAATTCAAAGTATGCATTACCCAGCATAGAACAGCGTATCCTTTTAATTAAGCAGTACACCCTGTTTGGTATTTTCATATCTAAGACTATCCCGTTCTGACTGTTATATACATTTAACTTAATTTATAGTACATATTGACGATCCTTCATAAAAAAAATAGGCAAGTCGTTAACACTGATATTACTATATAATCAAACTATCCTTTTGGCTAGACTTCAACATTCAATCTTTTGATTCTTAAACCTTCACCAAAGCCACACAAACACATACACACATAGTCGATGCCTAATCCAAAAGTTCTGATCTGTTCATACTATCGTGAAAAAATTCAAGAAGTTCATATGTCTTTATATCCTCTACTGTAAAATCCCTACCTGCTTAGAAATTTGAATAATTGTAGTCATTACACGCAGATCTGAAGTAATCAAAATTACTGGAAGCTAGTTGATTGATTGATTTTTAAACATCCAGTATCAAATATTTATGCAAATTCAGGACAATTTTTTTTTTTAACAATAAATGCAACAGGGAGCTAGGTCCTGTAATAGGTGCCGTACAGAACGAAGGTCTGGAAATTTGAAAATGGCATGCATTGGAAAATGATGGATTACTTGGATAGGAGCAGAAATTTTGCCTTTCAGTAGACTAAATACGAACTCCTCAAAGAGTGGCATTCTCTCTACAACTAGGCATCGGATTTAATCTCCCCATTCTGACCAGACGTGACTGCGTATTTATACATCCTGCAAAGCGGTGGGCAAAACGGACGACCAACATTGGCAAAGGTTTGATTGTAGGTCGGGCGATTAAAAAAATCATGTGTCTAAGTTTTGGTTCATTCAAGTTTTTGTTCATAGAAGTGAAATGATCAGTACCAACAAATGACCAAAGTTCTAGTTTATAGTTTCTATATAAGGTAAAATCATATAAACATTCAATTATATCCAATATTCAATTCACTAAGGACGAGAGGCTAGTGTACACCTGACATTCAATAATCAAAGAGTTTTGACAACTTCACTGGCGTTCATCTACAGATAACGTTGTTTATTAATTTTTTTAATAAAAAAAAAAATTGTGAAAAAATTATGTGTAGGCACATGCCTATAGTGCCTTACGGCAGCTACGCCCCTGTAAGATGAGGCATGATTGCAAATGAAACAACTATCAACCTGGGAACAGTTTATATGATCCTGTATCAACCAATGACCAAAGGACAAGGTCATGAACAACCACAGCTAATCACATTTGTACAGCCTTCAATAGTAAGCAAAACTCATATTGTAAGGTAAACTATGTACAAAATGACCCTAGATACATGTAACAAAATGGAATACAATTCAAAAAGAGAAATCTTACTGTTTGATTTATGCTAAAAGCAATAAACAAACAATGAAGGCAGACACCAACCACCGATAATCACTGGATTACAGTCTGCCGACTTGGAACATTATTTGTGAAGATTTATGCCTATGAATGATTGTTAAGGAGAAGATTCTCATGTTGCTGTTAATTTTACAATTCTTAATGTACTAACAAAAAATCATCAAAACACTAGGATGAAATATAGACTTTTGAATTATTAGCTATTTTTAAGTTTGTTTCAATTCTGTAAAAAAGGTAATGCGACGAGAACATGATACCCTTAACCATGCATGTTAACATAACAATGTATCAAATATCATATACAAAATTAAACATAAATGTTTCCCTTGCCATTTGAACTAAATATATTTTCTGTACCTGATAGAGTTATTTTCCTTCATGAATAATACACTTGAGATTGGATACTTTACCTGTCCAAAACACATTTAAAACTGGGAGCTAATGTATCAAATATAAATTTACAATCTATTTACACAAGATACAGTGTGTAAACTTTAAATCCAATCTCTTCACAGTAGTATAATACAATTAGCAAATAAATTCTAAAATGTTTTCAAACAAGTAATTTATTATACAAAATATAATCTCAGTATGTGTGTGAAACCATGAATCAAAAAATTTCCCAAACTAATGATCACTAATCACTTTAAACCTTAAGTTTCCTCAACCCAGTAGTAACCATGTCTCCTAGTGTAACACTATAAGATCCCTTATTGTCATTAAAAAGCAAAGTATTGCTCAATTACATCAACTATCTTGACAATAAATTGTCAATACCTTAATAACTATCTCACAAAAAGTTCAATTAAACACCAATGACCTATCATTTTCTCTTTGATAGTACATACGAATAAAGGTATACCCCTTAGGTATACAAGCTCTTGGTTTACAAGTAAATACAACCATTTAAACTGCATTCATTGATAGTATTCATGATTCTCATTCAAGCATACTTAATGATGATGTAGAATTTTAAAGATATTTACCCTCCTATCTATAGGTATTTACCTTATATTACATGTATTGTGGAATTTACTTGGCTTTTATTTCCTGATAGCCCAATCTAAACATGAGTGTGTATAAAATATAAATATGTAAATATATTTAAACCACTAAAATGTCATTAAATGTAACTGAATATCCTGCATTTGTTAGGCCTTACCATAACATAAGGTAAAATTTCTGAAAAACAACCCTCCTAAACTATAGAATCTATCATTTTGAAATAACCATAACATCATTGCATAAACATGGAAGTATTAAAGTATAAATAAAACACACCCAAACATGTTAACCCCCTCATGGGTGTATCTTATCAAGGATTTGTAGAGTATACATATTCTTGATCTGATATTTGTATACACACTAACAGTAACATTTAATTGTGTATACTAGGGTGGAGAAATTGTAAGATAAGTACAATACTTGATACATGTAAGAATGACACATTGTATTGCTTTAGTTTCCAAAACTTTTACTTATTGATGCACAGTTTTAATAACTTTTCTATTGTGTTTTTTTCCTGTTTTTTTAGTAACTCATTACACACAGGGTGAGGGATCAGAACCATTAGGCGCTATTAATGAAATTTTTGTATGGTGGGTAGGTAATCTGAAATGATTCCCACAGAGCATTAATCTCCGTTGGAATCAGATTCAGATTTTACTGACCCACCATTTTTCAGTGTAGATTAATCTTTGAGAGTCATATCTCTCCGTGGATTTCAGATAGTCGTACCTGGTGTTAAGTCCACAACATAATACTTACTTACTTACTTGTATATACTTCTTGAATACATGACTAACCTTATTATTATAGATTCACATTGGCTTTAAAGATTTGTTGATAGAATTTTTATGTATAGTTCAGAGACACACTGTGTTCACAACTTCAAAAAAAATACCTTTAGATTGCACTCCTGTTCAGTAAAACCTTACATTAATTTCCACATGAAAATGCTTGAAACCCTCATCTTCAATTCATAACATCATACAATTGTTTTTTACAATGTAACAACAAGTGCAGTTTTACATACACACTTCTGCTTTCAAATATAAAGTCTATAAAATTTGATTTATAATCCAACCCATACCAACAATTACAATGAATCATTAATTAATGTGCGGTTAAAATCTTATCATGTTTGTCAACTGTAATTAAGGGTATAAAAACTTACATTTCCCACAATTGAACACAATGTTTACATGTCCCACGATAGAACACAACAATGTATTACCAGAGTTTACCTTGACTAATATTAGTGTGATGTTTTAAGGTGTTTATATGATTGTATACAACAATCAACCTCCTGCTGACCTGGTCAGACAAGATTAATAACGGTGTCTATTGATCTGATAATACATATAACCCTTCATCAATGGCTTTTGAAATTTACTGTATATAAACTTGTTTTTTTCATTATTTGTAATCATTTAAAGTTATCAGAGACTTCATTTGTATAAAATCTTTTAAAATTAAAAGTTGTGCCGTTTATGATACATCTAGTACATGTAGTCTTACACTTCTGTAATCAAACATTTGATTTTTTTACTGACAGGGATCCAGAATTTAGGATGAATGGATATTGCACCCTGAATTTGATCATGTTTTAAACTACATGTGTTTACAAGATATCATTTAGTAGAATATCAAATGAAAATATATAAGTGCAGCTGATTTTACTCCACCTTAGTATTTCAGAATAATAGAAGAAATATACCTTTTCTAAAATACACCCAGTCCAAGACAATAATAAACAAAGACCTTGATTGTAAATTATTATGTAGACATAAGACAGTAAAAACTGACATGTAATTAATTACAGATGTCAATCAGACACAATGTATAATCATCACACCAACTGATTGTATACAATGCAAATTTGGCTTGAAGATATAAATATTATAAGGGTGTGTCATATGATTCATTATCTTTTTTGTAGACTGGTACTTAAATGCTTAAGGTACTTTGCAATGTATAACTATATAACACTAATAGGTGGTACTAATCCATTGTTTAAGGGACATTAGCTAAGAATTTAAAAAAAAAATTAAGATACAATTTATTTTTGTTTCAAACAGTTATAAAAGCAAAATGTACAAATAATATTTCTCTGTAAGCAGTAGCTTACTAGTCAGTGAAGGAGTTTGGTTCCACTAAGTCAACTACGCCAAAAAAAGATATTGGTTATGTATTATTGGCTTGCAAGTCAATAATTCAACTCATTTCAATCTATTTTCATGCATTCTTTAATTTAACTTTTTACCCCAAAATTGTATGAATGTATTCAGCATGTGGTTCATTCATTAAAAAAATATTTGTTAACAATTAAATGACGCTAGACAGTCCTATTCATCTTGATGGATGTTGAAGTGTTAGTCTAGAAAAAGCACTAAATGCTGATACAGTATAATGAGTCCATGCATTGTTAATTGTTTCTTTTGGATATCATAATTGTGATAAGAATTATTATACTTTCAAATTTAAGAATTTGGTTATAACCAGCAGTAAAGATGAATTTGACAGCTATACCCTGTTTAGAAAGGTTTAAAGTAAAGTGTATCATGAATCAGCTCTTACAGAAAGATTTGATTCATTTAAACAAAACATGGTATATTATTACAACATAATGTTAAAATACCAGGGTAGTTAAATCTTAAGATTCTTTTCTAGATTAAACAATAATATATGTATGGTATATCACACTGTACAATGAATATAACTGTATTATATCATTAAAACAAAACAGATACAATCATGCATGGCTGTATACACCCAGTGTGTTTCCGGAAATTGATATGTTCTTCAATTGCTCAGAATTTGTTTCATATTTAAACATAATGGGCAGGTGTGAGATAAAATGTTATATTGTACTTTTGAAAAGAACTTCTGCAACTTTTTTTTCACAAACTAAGTATAGATTGTCCTTAATTTTCAACATCAAGGTTAGATGTTAGAAAACAAACATTAGAAAAATAGTTGCTTTAATTTTAAACATGAACAAAATCTTTGTTTCTCTTTGCCAATTACTGTTTTATTTAACATACATCATGTACTGCCTTACTAATGGACGGTCTATGATGTATCACTGTTTTTAAAGAAAAAAACATGTAAATTTTCTTTATATAGTCTTAAAATTGCATGTGCTAGATCTGTTCTAGTATTATGATTTTTCTTTATCATGTTGGAGAAAAAAGAGGAAAGTAAAAAAGTCAACTCCTTAATTGACCATAATGTCATTATGATATTTAGTCATCTTAAATAATTAAAAGTATTTTCTTTAAGAAGAGATGAATTTAAAACACATTTTTTTTATAATTTCTTGTGCTACATTACAACAGCTGCAGTGGCAGATCCTGAGGGGGATTCGGGGTTGGAACCCCCCTTTTTTGGACAATCAATGCATTTTAATGGGGACATATGTATGGTTGAAACAGCACTAAGAGCAGAAACATTAACAGAGAGAATGGCTTTAAAAAAATTATGGTCAGTGTTTTAAAGAAGTTATTCAGATCAAGAAACTTAAAATCAATAGATCATATTACTGGCTTTTGACTCCGGGTTCTTTAATTTTTCAACAGGTTACCTACTCTTTGGAACTTGGAAGACATCCTGGTACTCGGTCAATAACGAGCAACCAAAAGAAGTTAAATCAACTTTGTAATCAGTGCAATTTAGGGCCAAGTTTTGCCATTCCAAGAATAACCACATGGTGGCATTTGATTGAAACATGTATTAATTATCACAGGTTTTAAAATCAACAAAAACAACCATTGAATACTAACATACATAATCTTGAGAGAAAAAATTTGAACTGCAGTAAACATTTTTAAACTTTTTTTTAAATTCATCCTTACTTACGTATGGTGCACCAACTCAAATTTTACAGCTGTAACAAAAATCAAATTTTACTGACTTGCCAATTCATTTTTAAAACAAAATAAAACTTTTTAAAAAATTCTGTGTGTTACCATTTAATTATGGAGAAATCTATTTCTAATTAAAGCACATAAATTAACCATACCTGCAAAAGAAATCAATTGCATGTACATATATCCAGGTGATTTAAAAACTTCTTTTTTTCACATCTCACATAAGATATTGAATTACTCATTCAGGTACATGTACAAAACACATTCATTGTATGGATCATATTTGTAACAAGATTTGTAAATTTAAATGTGAATAATTACATATGGAGAAAAAATATATACCCTGGGGCTATTTATATCTTGTCTGATACAAATAGGATTGTCCTCACCTATTGTGATTCGCATATTAATGTGGTCATTCAACCACTTCACAGAAATACTAGAGAAATACATCAAAAAAATCAAACATGGGGAATCTTATGATAAACTTAATAGATGAAAAAGTTGGGTTTTATAAGGAGCAAATGGGCAATGCACTTACTGACTTACTCTCTGTCACAACAAGAGGCTCCAAGTATCCATTAATATCTGTTAGGACTGTCAGATTTTTAAAACACATTGTGTGTTTTTGCCAATTACAAACTTTTTAAACAAGTTGCTTCCCTTTGTCTAATGTACCCTTATTCTTTACCAGACAAAATTGGCTTAAATTGCCCCCAAGTCAAGCTTGTAAACTTAAAAGTAATATATCAGTGTTTTAACAAATTTGATGAAAAATAACTTCTGGTATCAAAAGTATTTAGCTAATACCATAACAACAAGTTAAGTGTCATTAAAAGAAAATTTGTTATACACAGATAAATTTGCTCTTTCTGATAGCTCTCCATTAAAGAAAAAATATATGTCCCTCTCTAGGAAGACAACTGATAGAGGGATATCTAATTACAAAGTCAATGACAGGTATTGGCAAAAAGACTGCTGACATGGAGAATACATTTAATTCACCATAACGGTCATTCCAATGAAGGGCCATACACTTTATTTTAGGTCAAAAGTATGCCAACTGTAACAATATTCCTTTTATGTATTGGTACCCAACATTACTTATTTCACAAGTCACAACTACATAAACACAATATGAAAAGGTTTTCATATTAGTGAGGCTGATTTATCAGAAATTTGATTTTCCCTAAAAATCTAATCAATGAGACAGAAAGTCAATAATTGGAAATGTTTGTTGGAAAAATATATTACACTACACCTGCTAAGTTATTTACTAAGGGCTAAAATTTCTCATAGTTGACTTTAGTTTTAGTACATGTATGTCCTTTACTTTTGAAACCAATTAGGATGCACATAGATTGCTTTCAAGTTTAACTTTTTTTCCATT
Source organism: Mytilus trossulus (assembly GCF_036588685.1). Classification (NCBI taxonomy): domain Eukaryota; kingdom Metazoa; phylum Mollusca; class Bivalvia; order Mytilida; family Mytilidae; genus Mytilus; species Mytilus trossulus. The sequence goes on from NC_086375.1 coordinate 74,387,097, forward strand.
TTCTATTCTATGCTACATAAAATAACTTTAATGACAGGTATGATCCCATCTCTTGGCATGTATTCAATGAACAATTTCAATATTTATTTGCAGTTCATAAATAATCTGTTCCAAGGGGAGATAAGTCAAATCTTATATAACTGGGAGTCAATTAAATAAACTAATTAGCAATGTCAACGTGAAATACAAAAGTTTTAAGGAAACATTTATGAAATAATCTTTAGATAAAGAGATGACAATCTTAATTGTCCATTTTCATGCTGGCCACTTATCACTTTGAACTGCTAAAAACTTTAAACTTTCCCTCAGCAAGAAGTCTACTTATCCATAATAATTCACAAGAGTTTTAAATGGTCTAATTGTTCATCCCAACTTCAAAAAAACTCTTATCACTTCTGGACTATAATGACTATATAAAGATCTATGGTTTAATTTCCCATCTTAACAGGAAGAAACTCTTGGACTGTCCAATTATCTACCTGTCTGACCAATTATTATACTGTCAAGTATCTCAATTAACATGATTAACTTCTTTGGACTACATGTATCTAGACTACTCATCTTTAATCAATATTTCAATATTATTCAATAATAAAATTCAGTAATACTGTGGTCTATTATGCATGAAAGTCTACCAAAAAAATTGTCATATGGTAAAAAAATCATCAACTCATTTACTTAGGTACTCTCCCTCTAAACAAAAATTAATAAAAGTGAAAAAAGAAAGAAATCTTAATTTTTTTTTACAGTTACTTCATTTTGTTTAGAAAGGAACATTTGAATGATGACAGAAGGTTACTGATCTTTTATAATTAATGTACTTTTTAGTTATCTTATACATTTGTACAAATATGAATATTTTAACATATTGTTTAGTATTTACAAAAGTCAAAACAGATTAACACATGCAAATTACAAAATTCTTGATCCTTGGAAGGAAATTCTTCATTTTTATCTTTAAACATGTTAAATGGGAATATTATGATAGTCATCTTGAAGACCTCTGCTAAATTATTGTCGTCAGATACACCTGTTAGAAAAATTTGTCATTTGAAAGTCTTACTGGACAAAAGGAGACAATCTGAATTCCCTATATGTTATTGTGACTTTTGTGTATTTGTTCAACATGTTGTAAAGATACATGTATCTATGAATAATTCAGATAAAAACCTTTAGAATCATTGAACTAAAACAATGGAAAATAATAAACTATGTATACTTGTTCTTAAACGAAACAGAATACATCAGAAGCTAAATATCAAGGATATTATAGTTTGAGGATTAAGAATCTTAGTCCAAATATCAAAGTTAAATCATCTTAACACACAGTTATCATCAAGCATGTCTAGCACAACAAATTGTAATAGCTCATTTAATTTAAATGATGTTTAAAATCAGATTAAATTTAATTTTCCAAGTGAAATAAAAGAAATTGGAATAATACTGCACAATGACTGCTCAATTATATATATAATAATTAATATATTTGATGGACTCTGACTTGCTTTTACTGTGTTATAGTAGTCTCAGGTTGAATATTAGACAGGCAATGTCAAATTTAGTCTGAGAAATTTTTGTAAAAGATAACTAAGATTTATGAAAAATGGTTAAAAATTGACTATAAAGGGCAATTACTCCTAAAGGGGTCAACTGACCATTTTTGTCATGTTGACTTATTTGTAAATCTTACTTTGCTGAACATTATAACTGTTTACAGTTTATCTCTATCTATAATAATATTCAAGATAATAACCAAAAACAGCAAAATTTCCTTAAAATTACCAATTCAGGGGCAGCAACCCAACAACGGGTTGTCTGATTCATCTGAAAATTTCAGGACAGATAGATCTTGACCTGATAAACAATTATACCCCCATGTCAGATTTGCTCTTAATGCTTTGGTTTTTGAGTTTTAAGCAAAAAACTGCATTTTACCCCTATGTTCTATTTTTAGCCGTGGCGGCCATCTTGGTTGGTTGACCTGGTCACGCCACACATTTTTTAAACTAGATACCCCAATGATGATTGTGGCCAAGTTTGGTTTAATTTTGCCCAGTAGTTTCAGAGGAGAAGATTTTTGTAAAAGCTAACGACAACGGACGACGATGACAACAGACGCCGGACGCCAATATTTTCTCATATTAAGACAGTTTTCACAGTGACCCATTGATTCAAACATTTTCCTTTATTCTGTTAATTTCAAACCGATATGAAGTTACTCAAGACTGAAATTATGTATTTTGGACCGGGAAATATCCACTTTTAACGTCCAAAGCCCCCACCTTGTCTAGCAAAACAGCCATAGTTACGCCAACTTTTAAAAGGACCATATTTGTAGTTTACAATGTTATGTAAAATACTGTATGTTGTATCAATAGGCTTTTTGCCAATTCCCGTAATTGACCCTATAATTAGAGACCTTTATTTTTGTTGTCTCCCTTTCATCCCCGACATTGCTTTGAGGCATAGCCTGACGTTGCTTTAAAGCATTGCCTGACGTTGGCCCAACGATGCTTCAGGGCTTTTTTTTTCAGTATTTTAAAAATCAGTTTTATGACAAAATGACGGGGCGTATGAAAAGGAAAATGGATGTAGTCATTGAGCGTATTTTGAAATTTGTTTTAATGCTTCGTTTAGTGTAATCGTACGGTTTTAAACCAAAAAATACAGTTGAAACGTCATTCACAATGAGAGAAATTAATGGCGTCCACCGTGGAGCAACTTGAGTTCAACGGCCGTTTATTTCCATGTTATACGTTTTAAAAAGACCTTCTCTGGTGAAAAATTGGAAACGTTTATTCACTGACCTCATTTTGGATCATTTGCATATTAACGCGGATATTGCAGTGTTTAGAAACGTGATTTATTTATATAAAAAACTGGGGAAAGTCGATTCCAAATCGAGTCAAGGTCAACAATGGCTGCAGATGAATGTTGGACGCTGACAAAATATTATGATCATCGTGAGACCTGGACCATACGGCATACACTTTTCTTTACACAACTGTTTGAAAAATTAAAATGAGTCTTCGAAGGAGAGACTTCTCCTCTAAAAAGTTCCGTTTTTGACCAATGGTCTTAATTCTTCCATAGCTTTACTCAAATTAAATATTTATCTAGACTTATTTACGGAAAATACACTACAGAACAGTTAATAAATTATTCCTTTATCGATGTTTAATCAATAATTGCACGACAGCTCCAGGAAAAACATCAACACGTTAGTTTTACGAAATGTCCGAAATGACAACAAAAAACACGCGCTTTTATTGAAATCAATTCAGGCCGGTGACGGTCGCGTGCAATTTTGATTCTGTCATAAAAACGCTCAATCCAGTTCAATACGGTAAAGAAAGTGTTAAGAGGGACATTAATTTTTATTTACAATGGAGAGCTAGCAGAAAGAGCAAATTTGCCTGTGCTCAATCTATAAGGTTTTCAAATCTTTTAAATACATTAATTTGTTAAGCTGAATACTTTTTACATCTGAAATTATTTTTCATGAAAAGTGAGTTAAACCGCCGATACATCACTTTCAATTCATCATGCTTTGCATTGGCAAAAGCCAAATTTGTACAGTATGGAACCAGTCTATTTTTGACAAAGGGAAGTAATTAGTTTAAAGAGTGTGTAATAATAGAATCAAATTGGTAATTGGAAAATGGACTATTATATACAGAGGCAGATTAAGGGGGGTGGGGGTCCAGAGCCCCCCCCCCTTTTTGGGAACAAAATTGGTTGCTTATATAGGGAATCACTGAGGCGTGACTGGAGCAGGCCCCCTCTTAGGTCAGTCAGTGGGCCCCCACTTAAGAAAATTTCTAGATCCGCCACTGATATATGTTATGTGTATATGCCCCCCCCCCCCTGGATACCTAATTTGGATAATAAAATTTATTTTATCTTATCTTATCTTGTAGTGGTTTTTTTTAGGACATTCACAATTCTGGAACAGGCAAGGATGTCAGGTGCAATATAAAAATTGTTTTTACCAGGAGTGAGAGTTATTGCGACACGTGCCGAGTGTAAGAAAAAGAGGTGGCGACTCATCAGATGACGAGTTGGTCCTGGGGCGAGTTGACTAAATTTCCAGTGACAGGTGCCCGTTGGTTTTTTACAAAGGTGAAGATATATTCTTTATAGAGACCAATGGCTGTGTTATTTAGATTTCTATTCAGTTTCAAGAGATTTCTGTATGTTAAGCAAAATTACCAAACATTCTTACCAGTTCTTTGATAGGCCCCAACTGGAAAATCGGAATGACCGCTAAACAGGAAAAGGAAGTGACGACAATACCGGAAACATAACCAATGATTGTTTACCGTAGAAACTTGACAGTGGACCTCAAGAATTTACAAAGTAATGTACTTACATTTACGATTATTACTTCAAACGAATCATCGACTCCCTTTTAATGTATCCTTTACCTGAGCATAATTTTTACCTTAGCCAAATCCTTGGCGTTAGTCAAGCTTCATTGCGTCTTTTTATAGAATGTCAGTAGCTGCAGAGTGAGAGTAGGCCTGATCAGCAAAACAAGTGAATAAATTTGAAATGACATTATATCAGTCTTCACGATGAAATGTTAAATCAACAGGCCCAGAGCTCAGTTTTTGAATTTTTTTAGTTAGATTCTGTTGGCCTGTAGATATGATTTTTACAGGCCCAATAACAATTTTACAAGCCTGGGCTGCCACTCAGCGTGAAGGAGGGGGGATAGGACCTTTATCTGGACTCCAGGATCGGGTGTTTTTAAGCTCGGGATTTCGGAATTGATCCTTTCGGAATCCGGGAATTCTTGTTTTCGAATTTCAGGACGTTGGGATTTACTTTATTTAAATTCGGGACCTCCGGATTTCGTGTTTTAAAGCCAGGGATTTCGGGATCAGTACCCCTCCTATCCCCCCTCACTGTTATATGGGCTGGAATCACGTTTTGATCTGTTTTTAAAATTGCCATGATCAATTGTTCAGCATTATTTCGGGTATGCCAGTAAATTGTACATTGTAGTTGTATTTTCGCAGTTTTGAGAAGTTATCATTATTTTTGGCAGTATAGAGTGGATTTTCCTACATGCCAATTGTCACTATTTGCAGGAGTTTAGCCAGTAGGGTATCAGGTCCGTTTAGGCCCAATATACTTTTCGAAATCATGATTGTTGTTTTTAATTAGTTTCGTGTAAATACTGAATGTATTTATAGCTTGGTATGAATAAAAGATTGAAGATCTTAAATGAAAAACACAAAAGATAATTGTTTTTAACAGATTAATTGGTCCCTTTGATCTGAAACAATGAAAAAATCAAATATAGCAATACACTATTATAACCCAAACATCAAACATGATAAAATCTATTCAACACACACAAAAAAACGTAGTCAGAATCTCACTTCATTTTGAAACAAGTCAATTAAACAAAGTTCAAAGTTATAGCAATATATACACTAACCAAAATATGATTAGGAGTTGTTCAACACAAAATAAAATTGACAGAATCCACTTTATTTAGAAAACGAATATTATTTTTTAAACAATACACTATCCAAAACATGATTAAGATTTATTCAACACTCAAAAAATGCTGTCTCACTTTATTTTGAGACAATGAAAACAATTATACTTATAAGAATACTACTTGCTAAAACTTGATTACAAAGTTATTAAACACAAAACCAATTAAAATTGGGCGCGAACTTGTAGGGTGAGAACGGACTTTGGGTGCGAACATGTAGGGTGCGAAAGTGAAAGGGGGCCAACATGAGTGGGTGTGAACATGATGGACGCAAACGGACCTGGATTCAGTTTCCCCCATGGAGATTTTGAAAGAGCATAAATTTTGTCCACAAGTAAAAACAAAACAATCAATTTCACCAAATGATATAGGATTGTTAAGATACAAAAAAAACATCATAACAAATGGACAATTAAATTGAGAATGGAAATGGGGAATGTGTCAAAGAGACAACAACCCGACCAATTAAAAAACAACAGCAGAAGGTCACCAACAGGTCTTCAATGTAGCGAGAAATTCCCGCACCCGGAGTATGGACGTATTTTGACTCAAAAAACTACTCTATGTACAGACATTGAAAATTTTTAAGGCCTGGCATCCACAACATATATATAAAATTTATAAAAGTTAAATTTATTTTGCATATCAGAAAGATGAAATCATTTTTGGATTTTGATTGACATTTTTTTTTCCCTTACTACAGAAGACATAAAAATTAAATAAACAAACACCTGAGTTGCATTTGATTAACTCACCTATAGATGTGTAAATATCTATTGTCCATGTCAATCAAGGACAATCAATACAATGCAAACCAGTTGTAAGTGGCAGATCCAGAAATGTTCATTAGTTGGGGCCCACTGACTGCCTAAGAGGGGGCCCTCTCCAGTCATGCTTCAGTGATTCCCTATATAATCAAACAAATTTTCCCTCAAAATGGGGGGTCCAACCCCCTGAAAAAATCCTCTAAATCCGTCTTCGACCTGAGGGGGAGCATACCAAAGTTATGTAGCAACTTAATTAAATACACCTTCTGCAGGATGGAAAAATTAAGAGGCCCATCATAAGATTTCATCTTTCTGATATGCAAAATGATTTTAACTTATTTTTTTTACGCACTTACTAATCAAACATTTAATATTTTTTTTCAGAATGAAGTTTTCATCCACTGCAGGTAACGGGGAAAATGTAAAGGTTTGTCCTTATCCTGGATTTGACTTAGATGGTGATTACAATACACCTAGAGCTCCACCTAGAGTTAAACCAGAGGCACAGGAGTATGCTGATAAGAATAAAGGATCGCTTCAGCTGTTTGGTAGTGACACTCCAAGACCAATTGCTCAAACACCACGACCTGAACCAAAATGTCCATCAACTGAAGGTATGAGAAATTATGAACTTGGACGGCATGGAACAGTCTCAAATTTGTTAAATGGTTCTGCAACACCTAGACCAGATCCAGCACCTGCCCCTAAAATGCGTCCTGAAGCAATGGGGATCGCTGGAGGTCATAGTGGACAGTCAACATCTAATCTGTTTACTCAGTATGGTAAACTCCCTATGAGTGCAAGGGCTGCTCCTAGAATTAAACCAGAGGCAGAGGGGGCTTATGAACCTCATAAAGGAAATAATATGAAATGTCTTCTTCATGATCCAAAAAAGTTGCCTGCATCAGCTCGAGCAGTTCCTAGAGTCAAGCCAGAGGCTGCAGGTATTGCTTGCAAGGAAGGAAGAGGAATGATGAAGAATCAGTACAAGTTTGCATCTGGTGCCTTGTCTGATAGACCAGAGCCCCGTGTCAAACCAGAGGCATCTGGAAATGCAGAGAAAGGAAAAGGAAATGCTATGAAAGCTCTACAGTATGATTATGGTCACCAGCGAGCATCTCCAAGACCAGAACCAAGAGTTAAAGAGGAGGCATCAGGAAGTGCAAATCTTGATAAAGGAGGGCGTATGTCTCGCCTCATGCATGAAGGAAGTAAAATGAGAAAATCTCCTAGACCACCACCAAGAGCAACAACAACTGAAGCTAAAAATATTCTTAGGAAATCTCAAGGTCAGATGTCTCAAATATTTGCAAGCTCAGCTAAAATGACACTTGTTCCTAAAGCTGGAAGATGATTAGCCATATAATATTATACCATTACATTTCCACATGAATTTGTTGTTATGTACAGTATCAAATATTGTATCATAAGGGTAAACAGAAAACAAGACGGATACATAATATTGTATGATTGAGTCAGGAAATACATAAATATGTTATGTAACTTTTTTCATGAAAATGTTTGAACAAAAGCGGCACAGATTGTCCATTGTTCATAAGACTTAATTTATATAGTTTACAGCTACATTATTTATATTAGTTACATCCCTTTAATGTCAGGCTCTAATTTTCTTATTCTATCAAGGTTATAGATATATTAGATAAAAAAATAATTAGATATTGCATATTGAAAGAAAATTAACATGAAAAAAAAATCACATAACCCTTGTAAGGACCATTAAAAATGTTTGTAGTTGATCCAAGATATACAGTAGTATTGCACTTAGATTTAGCTAAATATAATGAGCTTGAACAAAATATTCTTTGAATTATATTATACCAATTCACAGTTTTTAAGATCATTATTTTGACATATCCACAATAGGTCTTATTTCAGACTTATTTATTGACTACTAGACAAGTCATCTGAATCCATTACAGGGTTACAATTTATGTACAACTAAAAATAAGATTATAAGCTAGAGCTATCTTAATCAGGCAACATTTATTTAGCCAAACAAATGATTGATGATAGTGTACTTGCTGAAAATTCACCATTTACATATTTTCCATTGTCAGATATAATTATTACTGTCATCATAATGCAACAAATTGTCTGATGCGTTCTGTGTTGTTATGAAAGGCCTTACTTTCAGATTCAATATTTTTACAAATATAATTTCTAAGAACTGTAAATACAAATGTATTAAATTTTAATGCTACTCTTTCTTTTATTTTTAATTCATTTAAAAAGAAAGCATACATGTAGAAAAAATCACATTTTTAGCCTGAAATATGAAATTTCACTTGCTTTCATTTTGAATGGACAACAACACTATATACATGTAGTTGAATTATTGTGGTGCTTTATTGTTACACTTGCCTGTATTTAGAAGCGTCATTTGTCACATGTTATTTTTAAAGTTAAAAAAACAAATTGGGATTAACATGATCATTTACTATTTATTGTTTGAAAAGTTAAAATCCTATACATTTGCCAAATAAGTTTCATGATATTTGCTCAAATGTTAATACTTAAAGGTACTGTAAATTCAGAAATTATTGTGTGCATTTTATTATTGCGATTTTGTCATTTGAGACTAAAATGTAGCTTTATTTTTTGCAATATGGAGAAAATCCTGTTTTATTCATTTAAAAAATTCAAAATGTAAGTTTAACTTTTGTGATTATGACCCTGTTGCATTTTTCGCAATAATTTCTGAATTACTTTTATTTGTATGAATATTATTAGAATAGTTCTATAAAAACTGACTTTGTATGAACAATTATGTACAGTATATGTTATATGTTTCCTATTTAGATAAAGAGTTTTTAACTTTGCCTTATAATTTTGTTCATCTTATATTAACAAACTGGTTTACTGAAATTCAATCACTATATTGTTGTAAAAATCAATTCATTTTTGGCAATATCAATCAAGCATTAGTTTGAAAATCAGTCTCATAATCACAATTTGACTGTCATACTTTTTACAAACTTATTTATGTAATACAAATTCCTCAAACTGAAAAACTGATAAAATAATGATGTGTTTAACTTTTATGGGATAAAGGGACATTACTCTATGTAAATTCACTATGATTATCTCAAAGTTGAATTCGTATATATATCATTTTCCTATATAGGTGCAATAAAATTTTCTATTCATTTTATAAAATAAATAAGCACGTCCATAGTTATTTTTAGAACCAATTTATTTATATTTTTCTACCAATTTTTTTTTTATATGATCTTATATGTTATATTGTTGTGTACATCTATTTTGTGATATTTAAGTCTGTGATTATTTGTGTTATACACACACATTCTATAGAGTAATTTGTATACATGTAAACTTATTGCACCATAAAAATAATATAACTAGAATAAATTATCATTTCTCTACATTTTTGTAATTCAGATTTGGCGAAAACATACCTTGCTGAGAAAATGGTAAATTTGTTAAATAGTTATATTTTTGTGAAATTTATTATTATTTTCAAAATTTATCTGGTTTTTTTTACTTCTCTAAAGTGGTTGATTTTAATTAAAAAATGTTCTTTAATATTATTTTTATCAATTGATCAATATAGTCAATTCAAACCATAAATTTACTAAGAGTTTAGAGGAACAAAATGTTTTCTCTAACTTGAAAATTGGTATATAAATACTGTAAATATTATTTTGATTAACCATTACAATTTATATAAAGTTTTAAATTAGATAGAAAGAGAAGATATTTGTTGAGGCATTCATATTTGTGTGTATGTACATTCCTGTTTTGTCTTAGAACAACATAGATATCTTGACTGGTATTAAAATATAACATCCCCATTAGAACACTACTTTAAGAACACACTTTGAGTCAATGTGGTGTTTATTTTAGTCTCTGGTTCCTTTAGACATTAAAAAGTTATGAGAACTAGAATAAATTTCAATATAATGGTTATTCTAGAAAACAAATTTCAAAATCATTACAAAACTTTTCTTTGAACTCATGAACCTGACTAAAATTGGAGCACTATTTTTTTTTTTTTTAAAGTGTTTTAAGGTAGATTGATGGTATACCGCCATCTTGGATTGTACAATCACAGTACAAAATCGGTTTAGTTTTGTGCCTTAATCTGCAAATTTGGAAAACATATTTGCAATTCAATCCCTAGACTGATTTTTCCAAATACAGAAAATTTGTTAATTAATTGTATTAAACAAAATATTTTAACAAATATCAAGTTTTTGGGTTCTAAAATAATTTTTATCAATGAGCCATTTAATCGGAGATAACTCTTTTAGTACAAAATTTATACTAGGCTAATAGGAAAATTTCTCATTTTTGTCGAGCCTGCAACTTTTGTTGCAGAAAGCTCGACATAGGGATAGTGATCCAGCAGCGGCGGCGGTGTTAGCTCACTTCTTAAAAGCTGTATATTTTAGTAGGTAGAAGACCTGGATGCTTCATACTGTGTATATAGATGCCTCATGTTACGAACTTTCCGTCAGTCACATGTCCAATGTCCTTGACCTCATTTTCATGGTTCAGTGACTACTTGAAAAAAAAGTTAAGATTTTTTGTAATGTTAAATTCTCTCTTATTATATGTAATTGGATAACTATATTTGGTATGTGCGTACCTTGCAAGGTCCTTATGCCTGTCAGACAGTTTTCACTTGACCTCGACCTCATTTCATGGATCAGTGAACAAGGTTAAGTTTTCGTGGTCAAGTCCATATTTCAGATACTATAAGCAATAGGTCTAGTATATTTGGTGTATGGAAGGACTGTAAGGTGTACATGTCCAACTGGCAGGTGTCATCTGACCTTGACCTCATTTTCATGGTTCAGTGGTTATAGTTAAGTTTTTGTGTTTTGGTATGTTTTTCTTATACTATATGCAATAGGTCTACTATAATTGGTGTATGGAATGATTGTAAGGTGTACATGTCTAGCTGACAGGTGTCATCTGACCTTGACCTCATTTTCATGGTTCAGTGGTCAAAGTTAAGTTTTTTAGTTTTGGTCTATTTTTCTAATACTTTATGCATAAGGTCAACTATATTTGGTGTATGGAAATATTTTATGATCTATATGTAGGTTACGCAGGTTTTATTTGACCTTGACCTCATTTTCACGGTCCATTGCTAAGTTTTAAGTGTTTGTGTTTTGGTCTGTTTTTCTTTATTTATAAGCAATAAGTCAACTATATTTGTTGTATTGAAGAATTGTTAGCTGTACATGTCTGCCTGGCATGGTTCTTCTGACCTTGACCTCATTTTCATGGTTCATTGATCAATGTTTCATTTTCTTGGTTAATGTTGAGTTTATGTGGCTTTATATTTAGGTCTATAAAGATAGTATCAAGAATTAGTAAAGAAGGCGAGACATTTCAGTGTGTGCACTCTTGTTACTTTTACCAAGAAATCAAGTTCGGTGACACCATGTTTTCTTTTTATTTTCTTAAAACATATTAGGAAATCTATCTTCTCACAATTTATTTCTAAATTCTATCTCATAGAATTTTTTTTATGCACCCTAATGTGTTTTTTCATGAACAAACTAACCAAATTTTGGCAATTTTCAACGACTCATAGCTTGAAAAATAGCACCGTGACCCATACTTTTTATTAACTTTTTGAAAAATAGCACGGTGACCCATACTTTTTATTAACTTTTTGAAAAATAGCACGGTGACCCATACTTTTTATTAACTTTTTGAAAAAAGCATAGTAAAATCTTCATTTTGGCAAATGAAATTATAAGAAAATTCTGTCTCAAAAAATATATACTTATGATCTACCTTAAATCATGTAAATTTTCCTATAACATTTAAGGTTTATATGACTTTCAGAGCTAGATAAAATGGTCATATTGGCCAAAAATATGACTGGATTTATCAAAGGAAAATGCATGTATTTAAAAACCTTTAGTGATTTTCTTTTTCTTCTTTTTATAATTTTTGAATGTTTTAATCAGTATGACTGCTCGGCAAGGGAAATAACTTGCCTCAAATCAAATTTTCGAGGTCAAAATCATGCTTCTAGAAACAGCTTTTGGTTATGACTATACTGATTCCCTGTATCATGTTAAGATACTTGTCTCTAGGATCAACATTTAAAGGTCAGAGGTCAAAGGTCAAAAAGGTCAATTTTGGAAAATATTAAAGAAAACTTTGAAGTTTGATTTTACATCACATTCATTTAAGAAGTGTTATAAATTTGTTGTTATGTTGATTTCAAACAATGTTTTTTTATTGTTTATTGTTTGTTTTATTATTATATCTGTAAACGAGAGAAATAAAAACATTAAAATACTTTTTATTCTTTCAGTTCAAACACAATTTCCCTTTATAATTTAAAAACCCTACGTTGAAGACCATTATCACCAATGGGCCTTCCTGTGAATCCAATATACCTACAATCCTTTTACATATATCTTTGTCAGAGTATCTGTATCTACTCAGTAAGGAAAGTGCCAAGTAATCTTTACATTATGTGTACCTATCTGGTTACTTCATGTATTTGATTAACTGTTGTATTGTATTTGCAAGTTTTGTCCAGTAAACTTTTATTACCTTCAGGGAAATTAAGAACTTACATAGTATTATTATTGCCAACCATTAGAAAAAAGCCACAAATAAGATTGGAATGTCTGCTTGCAAGATTAAGGTTAGTCAAACTGCCCAAATTGTCAATTTCACATGCTCAAATGGGTAACTGATTTATCCCCACATACACAAAGAGGTAACTGTTTATCACCTGACATACACAAAGGGGTAGCTGGTTATCACCTCTGGCATACACAAAGGGGTAACTGGTTATCACCTCTGACATACACAAAGGGGGACTGGTATATCCTCCCATACAGTAAAGGGTGGCTGGTTTGTTTCTAGATACAAAAAGGAGTAACTGGTTAATTCCTGCATACATAAAGTGATTACTAGTTTATCCCCGCATACACAAAGGGGTAACTGGATTATCTCTACATACACAAAAAGGTAACTGGTTTATTCCTGCATACCCAAAGGGTAACTAACTGATTTATCCCCATATACTCAAAGGGGTAAATGGTTTATCCCTTTTACAAAGTGGAAACTAGTTAATCCCCACATACACATAGAGGTACCTGGTTTATCCCTGCATACACAAAGGGCTAACTGGTTTATCCTCGCATATACATAGGGAAAGGGGTAACTGGTTTATTCCTGCATACCCAAAAGGTAACTAACTGATTTATCCCCATATTCACAAAGGGGTAAATGGTTTATCCCTTTTACAAAGTGGAAACTAGTTAATCCCCACATACACATAGAGGTACCTGGTTTATCCCTGCATACACAAAGGGCTAACTGGTTTATCCTCGCATATACATAGGGAAAGGGGTAACTGGTTTATTCCTGCATACCCAAAAGGTAACTAACTGATTTATCCCCATATTCACAAAGGGGTAAATGGTTTATCCCTTTTACAAAGTGGAAACTAGTTAATCCCCACATACACATAGAGGTACCTGGTTTATCCCTGCATACACAAAGGGCTAACTGGTTTATCCTCGCATATACATAGGGAAACTGATTTATCCCTGCATACACAAAGGGGTAACTGGATTTTCTGTGCATACACAAAGGGGTACCTGGTTTATTACTGCATACACAAAGGAATAACTGGTGTATTCCTAAATACGCAAAGTGGTTACTTGTTTATCCCCACATACACAAAGGGGTTACTGGATTATCTTTGCATACACAAAGGAGTAACTGGTTTATCCCTGCATACACAAAGGGAAACTGGTTTATCCCTGCATATACATAAGGGTAACTGGTATATCCCCGCATCCTCAAAGGGGAAACTGGTTTATCCCTGCATATCCAAAGGGTAACAAACTGATTTATCCCAATATACACAAAGGGATAAATGGTTTATACAGGCATATACAAAAGGGTAAATGGTTTATCCAGGCATATACAAAAGGGTAACTGGTTTATCCCTGTATACACAAAGCGGTACCTGGTTTATCCGTTTTACACAGCGGAAACTAGTTAATCCCTACATACACAAAGGGGTACCATGTTTATCCCTGCATACACATAGGGGTAACTGGTTACAATCATAAATAAATCAGCTATGATAATCACAAATAATGGTATGTTCTGTGGTACATCTTTTTAAAAATAAAAAATCGGGAAACACTTCCCGAATCTTTTAATAATAAAAGTATAAATAATATACTTGAAATGTCTGTAAATTGGTTTCATTGAACTTGAGGTATATTTCTCAGGAACACTTGCCTCGCTTTTATTACAGGTCAGTAACTACAATATTAAAAGGAAAACCTTAGTGTCTTGTAAGAAGCAAAACTTGTTCTCCCTCGGACGTAACCCCTGTATTTTTTTCTGGATCAAGATTTCTTATTTATTTGTCTTTTGTTCATTGATCGCCCTTCTGTATTCTGTTGGTGTTGCATTCCTTTTGTAATTTAGTAATTTTGTTACTATCTTAATTTAATTTAAACATATTTATTTATAGTGGATTGGGAAACAAGTTTTGCAACTTATATTAATCCCTTTCCACTTTGCGGGTGCGAGTGCTGCCTTGTAGCGGCATTAGCCTACTCTTTTCGAAATCTACAAGGGTGTCTTTAACGTGCAAGAGATGTGGCTCTCTCTTTACACGGGCCAGCCATTTATCGTCCCCCGTCCGACGGACTATCATCGTTTCCTCAAGACCTATCTTGATCATGTTACTATCTTGATCATGAGTTTAACGAAACAAGCAGCTACATACCTAAGGGGACGACCATTTGATATTCTGGGGGGGGGGGGGGGGGGGGGGGGGGGGGGGGGGGCCAGGAGGATTTTGAAAATAAATAACTCGGCCTTGATAATCCCAAAAATAAATGGTTTGTTCTTTGGTAGTTTGAAAATAAATTACTTGACTTGCAATGTATTGAAAATAATTACTTGACTTGCAATGTATTGAAAATAAATAACTCAGCAGGTCTATAGCTTCTTGGGCCTTCAGCGGTTCCAAAACCCTTCAAAAAAATTTTTGCCTCGCTCCGCTCGGCAAAATATGTCTATGACAATACTTTTGAACAAATTTAGAATCTAAGTAAAACCAAACTTTAATACTATGTATGTATGCAATACATGTACCATGTATTATCTTAATATGTTTGTATATATTGTCCTTTTGTACACAAATATGTGTCTGAGGTTATGAATGAAACCTTAAATCTTAAAATTTCTGCAGGGGAGAATGATTAATTTTGATTAAATGGTACACAATAACTTGACTATATAAAAAAGAAGATGTGGTAGGATTGCCAATGCGACAACTATTAACAAAAGACCAAAATGACACAGACATTAACAACTATAGGTCACCGTACGGCCTTCAACAATTAGCAAAGCCCATACCACATAGTCTGCTATAACAGGCCCCGATAAGACAATGTAAAACAATACATGTATTATTCATAATTAACAAATATTTAAAAATTGTATGTTTTTCGAATATCATAAATATAG
>NC_086375.1:83261664-83293235 GCF_036588685.1 Mytilus trossulus
CTTCAAATTTTTGTTTTGCCTTTGAGCAATTCACTATGCGGTTGAATATTAATCCTCTCAAAAAAATGGTTGAAGAATTTTTCTTTTTATTTATAAAATTTCAAATGAGAAAAATTGAAGAACCCCCCACCCCCCCACCCCATTTTTTTTACATCCCCATTTCCTTTATTCCAAAACCGATCCCAATTCCAATTTATAATGGAGTTTGCAACAACAATTACTCATTTAAATACATCATAAAATATGAAAATGTAAAAAAAAGTGCTTGTTATCACTGAATGGTAAAGATTGTTTTAATTTATCATTTGGTAGTTAAAGTGAATATACATTGTATATTGTATAAAACAATGATTTAAGTTGATTCAACTACTATTCTGGACAAAGAAAGATAACTCCAATTGAAATTCTTGCTATTGCACAATATTGTGCAATTAGGTATTTCTTGCTATTGCGCAATACTGTGCAATTGAAAATACTTGCTATTGCACAATACTGTGCAATTGAATATTTCTTACTATTGCGCGATATTGTGCAATTTAAAATTTCTTGCTATTGCACAATACTGTACAATTGAAGATTTCTTGTTATTGCTGAGTACTGTGCAATTGAAAATTTCTTGCTATTGCAAAATACTTAATATAATAATTTTGAATCCTGATTTGGACCAACTTGGAAACTGGTCCCATAATCAAAAATCTAGGTACATGGTTGGTTTCAGCATATCAAAGAACCCCAAGAATTCAATTTTTGTTAAAATCAAACTAAGTTTAATATTACCCTTTGGACTTTAATGTAGACCAATTTGAAAACAGGACCAAAAATTAAGAATCTACATACACAGTTAGATTTGGTATATCAAAGAATCCCATTTATTCAATTTTTGATGAAGTTTAATTTTGGACCCCGATTTGGACCAACTTGAAAACTGGGCTAATAATCAAAAATCTTAGTACATTTTTAGATTCAGCATATCAAAGAACCTCATGGATTCAATTTTTGTTAAAATCAAACAAAGTTTAATTTTGGACCCTTTGGGCCCCTTTTTCCTAAACTGTTGGGACAAAAACTACCAAAATCAATACCAACCTTCCTTTAATGGTCATAAACCTTGTGTTCAAATTTCATAGATTTCTATTTACTTTTACTAAAGTTATGGTGCGAAAACCAAGAAAAATGCTTATTAGGGCCCCTTTTTGGCCCCTAATTCCTAAACTGTTGGGACCTGAACTCCCAAAATCTATATCAACCTTCCTTTTGTGGTCATAAACCTTGTGTTTAAATTTCATTGATTTCTATAACCTTAAACTAAATTTATTGTGCAAACACCAAGAATAATGCTTATTTGGGCCCTTTTTGGCCCCTTATTCATAAACAGTTGGAACCAAAACTCCCAAAATCAATCACAACCTTCCTTTTGTGGTAATAAACCATGTGCCAACATTTCATAGATTTCTATTGACTTAAACTAAAGTTATTGTGCGAAAACCAAGAAAATGCTTATTTGGGCCCGTTTTGGCCCCTAATTCCTATAATGTTGGGATCAAAACTCCCAAAATCAATCCCAACCTTCCTTCTGTGGTCATAAACCTTGTGTTAAAATTTCATAGATTTCTATTCGTTTTTACTAAAGTAAGAGTGCGAAAACTTAAAGGTATTTTGAAGACAACCACGACGCAGACGACGACGCCAACGACGACGCCAACGTGATAGCAATCTACGACGAAAATTTTTTCAATTTTTGCGGTCGTATAAAAACTAAGTACATGTTCAGATTCAGCATATCAAAGAACCCCATTAATTCATTTTTTGTTAAAATCAAACTAAGTTTAATTTTGGACCCTTTGGACCTTAATGTAGACCAATTTGAAAAAGGGACCAAAAATTAAGAATCTACATACACAGTGAGATTCGACATATCAAAACCCCAATTATTCAATTTTTGATGAAATCAAAAAGTTCATTTTTGGACTCTTTGGGCCCCTTATTCCTAAACTGTTGGGACCACAACTCCCAAAATCAATCCCAACCTTCCCTTTATGGTCGTAAACCTTGTGTTTAAATTTCATAGATTTCTATTCACTTATACTAAAGATATGGTGCGAAAACCAAGAAAATTGCTTATTTGGGCCCCTTTTTGGTCCCTAATTCATTACTATTGTTGGGACCTCAACTCCCAAAATCAATCCCAACCTTTCTTTTGTGTTTATAAACCTTGTGTTTAAATTTAATTGATTTCAATTTATTTATTCTAAAGTTATTGTTCAAAAATCAAGAATTATGCTTATTTGGGCCCTTTTTTGGCTCCCAATTCCTAAACTGTTTGAACCAAACTGCCAAAATCAATCCCAACCTTCCCTTTGTAGTCATAAACCTTGTGTTTCAATTTTATAGATTTCTATTCACTTATACTAAAGTTTAAGTGCGAAAACTAAAAGTCTTCGGACGACGACGACGCATCGCAGACGATGACGCCAACGTGATACCTACGGGGCGCCGAATGGGACTCTTGTGGTTTTGTACTCAAAATTCAATTTTGTACGGACAAAAGTGACTTTTGTTCAACAAAAATGAGTTCAGTTTAACAAAATTTGTATCATACTACTAATTTAAAATTTTGTCATACAAAATTATCTATCAACGGACAAAAGTCACTTTTGTCATGACAAAATTCATTTTTGTTACACAGAATTGAATTTTGTTACCTAATTTGAAAATTGGGCGACAAAAGTGAATTTTGTATTCAAATTAGTTAAGTTTGGTTTCTGTGAACTAATTTGCATACAAAATCGACTTTTGTTACACAAAATTGACTTTTGTGACACAAAATTGACTTTTGTGACACAAAATTGACTTTTGTTACACAAAATTGACTTTTGTGACACAAAATTGACTTTTGTGACACAAAATTGACTTTTGTCTCAACAAAATTGACAAAATTGACTTTTGTCTCAACAAAATTGACAAAATTGACTTTTGTCTCAACAAAATTGACAAAATTGACTTTTGTGAGACAAAATTGACCAATGTGAGACAAAATTGACTTTTTTCTCAACAAAATTGACAAAATTGAATTTTGTCTCAAAAAAATTGACAAAATTGAATTTTGTCTCAACAAAATTGATTTTTGTCTCACGAAAGTCAATTTTGTCTCACGAAACTCAATTTTGTCTCATAAAAGTCAATTTTGTTGTTACAAAATTGAATTTTGTCGTCACAAAAATGAATTTTGTCGTCACAAAAATGAATTTTGTCGTCACAAAATTGACTTTTGTCTCAACAAAATTGACAAAATTGACTTTTGTCTCAACAAAATTAACAAAATTGACTTTTGTCTCAACAAAATTGACAAAATTGATTTTTGTCTCAACAAAATTGACAAAATTGACTTTTGTCTCAACAAAATTAACAAAATTGACTTTTGTCTCAACAAAATTGACAAAATTGATTTTTGTCTCAACAAAATTGACAAAATTGACTTTTGTCTCAACAAAATTAACAAAATTGACTTTTGTCTCAACAAAATTGACAAAATTGATTTTTGTCTCAACAAAATTGACAAAATTCACTTTTGTCTCATCAAAATTAACAAAATTCACTTTTGTCTCAACAAAATTGACAAAATTGAATTTTGTCTCACAAAAGTTAATTTTGTCTAACAAAATTGAATCTTACCTCACACAATTGACTTTTGTGATTTAATTTCCATATCAGGTAACAAAAGTCAATTTGTTTATATTTGCATACCTTTTAGACAAAATTGACTTTTGTCATGACAAATATGAATTTTGTCTACAAAAATGAATTTTGTAATGACAAAAATGAATTTTGTCTACACAAATGAATTTTGTCATCACAAAATTGAAGTTCTCACAAAACAAGTTTGTAGCACATAGTTTTGTAAGACAAAAATGATTTTGTTATGACAAAATTGAATTTTGTACAAAACCATAAGAGTCCCATTCGGCGCCCCGTAATACCAATATACGACCAAAAATTTTTCAATTTTTGCGGTCATATAAAAATTATTAAAGAAACTACCTGTATTAACAAGCAAACCATGCATTTTCTTTTTCTTTGCATAACTTCACTGACTTGTCTTGACTCAACTGTTCATCTACATCTACATCATACGACGATCCATCAGCACATTGATGACTATACGTCGACGAATCGCAAACAGACAATTAATAAAATATAATAACTAATTTTGTGCAATAATTCAAAAATAATTTTGTGCAAAAAAAATCAAAAAAAATCACGCATTTACATTATTTACAAACAGGTTAGACAGCAACCATTTGATTGACTTTTGTCTCAACAAAATTGACAAAATTGATTTTTGTCTCAACAAAATTGACAAAATTCACTTTTGTCTCATCAAAATTAACAAAATTCAAAATGCATGGTTTGCTTGTTAATACAGGTAGTTTCTTTAATAATTTTTATATGACCGCAAAAATTGAAAAATTTTTGGTCGTATATTGGTATTACGGGGCGCCGAATGGGACTCTTATGGTTTTGTACAAAATTCAATTTTGTCATAACAAAATCATTTTTGTCTTACAAAACTATGTGCTACAAACTTGTTTTGTGAGAACTTCAATTTTGTGATGACAAAATTCATTTGTGTAGACAAAATTCATTTTTGTCATTACAAAATTCATTTTTGTAGACAAAATTCATATTTGTCATGACAAAAGTCAATTTTGTCTAAAAGGTATGCAAATATAAACAAATTGACTTTTGTTACCTGATATGGAAATTAAATCACAAAAGTCAATTGTGTGAGGTAAGATTCAATTTTGTTAGACAAAATTAACTTTTGTGAGACAAAATTCAATTTTGTCAATTTTGTTGAGACAAAAGTGAATTTTGTTAATTTTGATGAGACAAAAGTGAATTTTGTCAATTTTGTTGAGACAAAAATCAATTTTGTCAATTTTGTTGAGACAAAAGTCAATTTTGTTAATTTTGTTGAGACAAAAGTCAATTTTGTCAATTTTGTTGAGACAAAAATCAATTTTGTCAATTTTGTTGAGACAAAAGTCAATTTTGTTAATTTTGTTGAGACAAAAGTCAATTTTGTCAATTTTGTTGAGACAAAAGTCAATTTTGTGACGACAAAATTCATTTTTGTGACGACAAAATTCATTTTTGTGACGACAAAATTCAATTTTGTAACAACAAAATTGACTTTTATGAGACAAAATTGAGTTTCGTGAGACAAAATTGACTTTCGTGAGACAAAAATCAATTTTGTTGAGACAAAATTCAATTTTGTCAATTTTTTTGAGTCAAAATTCAATTTTGTCAATTTTGTTGAGAAAAAAGTCAATTTTGTCTCACATTGGTCAATTTTGTCTCACAAAAGTCAATTTTGTCAATTTTGTTGAGACAAAAGTCAATTTTGTCAATTTTGTTGAGACAAAAGTCAATTTTGTGTCACAAAAGTCAATTTTGTGTCACAAAAGTCAATTTTGTGTAACAAAAGTCAATTTTGTGTCACAAAAGTCAATTTTGTGTCACAAAAGTCAATTTTGTGTAACAAAAGTCGATTTTGTATGCAAATTAGTTCACAGAAACCAAACTTAACTAATTTGAATACAAAATTCACTTTTGTCGCCCAATTTTCAAATTAGGTAACAAAATTCAATTCTGTGTAACAAAAATGAATTTTGTCATGACAAAAGTGACTTTTGTCCGTTGATAGATAATTTTGTATGACAAAATTTTAAATTAGTAGTATGATACAAATTTTGTTAAACTGAACTCATTTTTGTTGAACAAAAGTCACTTTTGTCCGTACAAAATTGAATTTTGAGTACAAAACCACAAGAGTCCCATTCGGCGCCCCGTAGGTATCACGTTGGCGTCATCGTCTGCGATGCGTCGTCGTCGTCCGAAGACTTTTAGTTTTCGCACTTAAACTTTAGTATAAGTGAATAGAAATCTATAAAATTGAAACACAAGGTTTATGACTACAAAGGGAAGGTTGGGATTGATTTTGGCAGTTTGGTTCAAACAGTTTAGGAATTGGGAGCCAAAAAAGGGCCCAAATAAGCATAATTCTTGATTTTTGAACAATAACTTTAGAATAAATAAATTGAAATCAATTAAATTTAAACACAAGGTTTATAAACACAAAAGAAAGGTTGGGATTGATTTTGGGAGTTGAGGTCCCAACAATAGTAATGAATTAGGGACCAAAAAGGGGCCCAAATAAGCAATTTTCTTGGTTTTCGCACCATATCTTTAGTATAAGTGAATAGAAATCTATGAAATTTAAACACAAGGTTTACGACCATAAAGGGAAGGTTGGGATTGATTTTGGGAGTTGTGGTCCCAACAGTTTAGGAATAAGGGGCCCAAAGAGTCCAAAAATGAACTTTTTGATTTCATCAAAAATTGAATAATTGGGGTTTTGATATGTCGAATCTCACTGTGTATGTAGATTCTTAATTTTTGGTCCCTTTTTCAAATTGGTCTACATTAAGGTCCAAAGGGTCCAAAATTAAACTTAGTTTGATTTTAACAAAAAATGAATTAATGGGGTTCTTTGATATGCTGAATCTGAACATGTACTTAGTTTTTATACGACCGCAAAAATTGAAAAAATTTTCGTCGTAGATTGCTATCACGTTGGCGTCGTCGTTGGCGTCGTCGTCTGCGTCGTGGTTGTCTTCAAAATACCTTTAAGTTTTCGCACTCTTACTTTAGTAAAAACGAATAGAAATCTATGAAATTTTAACACAAGGTTTATGACCACAGAAGGAAGGTTGGGATTGATTTTGGGAGTTTTGATCCCAACATTATAGGAATTAGGGGCCAAAACGGGCCCAAATAAGCATTTTCTTGGTTTTCGCACAATAACTTTAGTTTAAGTCAATAGAAATCTATGAAATGTTGACACATGGTTTATTACCACAAAAGGAAGGTTGTGATTGATTTTGGGAGTTTTGGTTCCAACTGTTTATGAATAAGGGGCCAAAAAGGGCCCAAATAAGCATTATTCTTGGTGTTTGCACAATAAATTTAGTTTAAGGTTATAGAAATCAATGAAATTTAAACACAAGGTTTATGACCACAAAAGGAAGGTTGATATAGATTTTGGGAGTTCAGGTCCCAACAGTTTAGGAATTAGGGGCCAAAAAGGGGCCCTAATAAGCATTTTTCTTGGTTTTCGCACCATAACTTTAGTAAAAGTAAATAGAAATCTATGAAATTTGAACACAAGGTTTATGACCATTAAAGGAAGGTTGGTATTGATTTTGGTAGTTTTTGTCCCAACAGTTTAGGAAAAAGGGGCCCAAAGGGTCCAAAATTAAACTTTGTTTGATTTTAACAAAAATTGAATCCATGAGGTTCTTTGATATGCTGAATCTAAAAATGTACTAAGATTTTTGATTATTAGCCCAGTTTTCAAGTTGGTCCAAATCGGGGTCCAAAATTAAACTTCATCAAAAATTGAATAAATGGGATTCTTTGATATACCAAATCTAACTGTGTATGTAGATTCTTAATTTTTGGTCCTGTTTTCAAATTGGTCTACATTAAAGTCCAAAGGGTAATATTAAACTTAGTTTGATTTTAACAAAAATTGAATTCTTGGGGTTCTTTGATATGCTGAAACCAACCATGTACCTAGATTTTTGATTATGGGACCAGTTTCCAAGTTGGTCCAAATCAGGATTCAAAATTATTATATTAAGTATTTTGCAATAGCAAGAAATTTTCAATTGCACAGTACTCAGCAATAACAAGAAATCTTCAATTGTACAGTATTGTGCAATAGCAAGAAATTTTAAATTGCACAATATCGCGCAATAGTAAGAAATATTCAATTGCACAGTATTGTGCAATAGCAAGTATTTTCAATTGCACAGTATTGCGCAATAGCAAGAAATACCTAATTGCACAATATTGTGCAATAGCAAGAATTTCAATTGGAGTTATCTTTCTTTGTCCAGAATAGTAGTTGAATCAACTTAAATCATTGTTTTATACAATATACAATGTATATTCACTTTAACTACCAAATGATAAATTAAAACAATCTTTACCATTCAGTGATAACAAGCACTTTTTTTTACATTTTCATATTTTATGATGTATTTAAATGAGTAATTGTTGTTGCAAACTCCATTATAAATTGGAATTGGGATCGGTTTTGGAATAAAGGAAATGGGGATGTAAAAAAAATGGGGTGGGGGGGTGGGGGGTTCTTCAATTTTTCTCATTTGAAATTTTATAAATAAAAAGAAAAATTCTTCAACCATTTTTTTGAGAGGATTAATATTCAACCGCATAGTGAATTGCTCAAAGGCAAAACAAAAATTTGAAGTTCATTAGACCACATTTATTCTGTGTCAGAAACCTATGCTGTGTCAACTATTTAATCACAATCCAAATTTAGAGCTGAATCCAGCTTGAATGTTGTGTCCATACTTGCCCCAACCGTTCAGGGTTAAACATCTGCGGTCATATAAAGCTGCGCCCTGCGGAGCATCTGGTTTTATTATGGGCTCAGTTTTCAAGTTGGTCTAAATCGGGGTCCAAAATTAAACTTTGTTTGATTTCAACAAAAATTCTTTAGATGGGGTTCTTCAATATGCTGAATCTAACCATGTATTTAGATTTTTAATATTTAGGACTGGTTATCAAATTGGTCCACATTGAGGTCTAAAGCGTCTAAAATTGAACTTTATTTGATTTCATCAAAAATTGAATTCTTGGGGTTCTTTGATATGATGAATCTAACCCACAGGCACTTGTCTCAATAAAAAATTTCCTATATACCTTAATATAACACAAGGTACTTAACTATTTTTTTTGAAAAATGACACCCATTCCCGTTATTTTTTTTTATTTCTCGGTTGTCAAACCTACTTAATCTTAATATGCCGTAAATCTAAATTGATTTATCTACACAATGGTATATGACACGACTATCATTGTTGTCGGTATCATTGTAGCAGTCCTCAGAAGTCGGTCAACGGGATGTTTTTTTTGCATTCGTCTCAAACTTTGGCAACACTCAGCCCGCAGTGATTGATTTATTATAAAAAAAATATTAAAATAAATACTGTCAGCTTCCCTCTGACTATGAATCCGCGAAGCGGATTATATAAAATGTGAAGAGTCAAAAATTAGTTTTATGGTTCAATAAAATCAAAATAAATCATTGCCATTCATTATAAATAAATTTCTATCAAAAATAAGACTCAAAGAACTTTTTATATTATTTATATTAACAATAACAAGCGTACACACATGTTGGCGTATGAATACTCAACGTCAGAGTGGGCGTGTCGCCATCAAAATTGACAACATTGAAAATAAAACTAATAATTTTAACCAATCAGAAGACAGTAAAAACACCAAATTTATTTATTAAGGTATATAGGGAAAAAAAATTTGAGACAAGTGCCTGTGATTTCGGAGCACCTGAGATCACCCCTAGTTTATGATGGGGTTCGTATTGTTTATTCCGTAGTTTTCTATGTTGTGACATGTGTACTATTGTTTGTCTGTTTGTCTTTTTCATTTTAGTCAGTTTGTTTTCGATTTATGAGTTTGGTTATCCCTTTGGTATCTTTCGTCCCTCTTTCATGTCTCTACATGATATTGATACCTTGTCATTGCACAAGGTCATGTTTTTCTCTGACTGCCAATGGCGTCTTTACATTTTATTCATTGAATATATGAACTGATTGATATTCAAGTTGGAGATGCATGATGTTTCTTTTACTAGTAGTTGCTATTTGATTTGAACCAGTTGCCATTTACTATGAGTTCTCTCTCAGATCTGTACTTAGTTTGAGAGGTTTTCGTTTTATCATTTGTAATGATCTGATGAGTTGAGCCTTTTTCAACTGACGTTTATAGTTTGTTCTTATGTTTTACTGTTGTACACAACTGTTCCAGGTAAGGTGTAGGTTTGGCGCCATCAAACTAGTTGAACCTCTCTACAGTCATTTGTATGTGCCTGTACAAGTCGGGAGCCATATCATGTTTGTTTTTCGTTCATTATTTTTTACATAAATCATGCCATTCGTTTTCTGCTATGAATTATTTTACATTTATCATTATATCTTATACACTATGCGAGATGAAAACATTCTCGGCCTGTAGTAATTGTGCTCTACAACTAATCTTTTCATGCTTTTTACTGGTTTCTTAACTACTGTTAAAGAACTTATTGTCATGTTTTGCAATAAAACATACGAAAAGGGTGGATTTCATTATTTTGAAGTATTAAAAATTCTTCAGATTTTTTAGGAAAAAAAAAACGTTATTAGAAGACAGTTTTTGTTTTTCAACTCTTTACACTACGTTTACACAAAAGCTTATCAAACAAAAGTTAAAACAATTAAATATTTTAAAACTCTGATTGCAGATTCATTTTGCTGCAAAAGCTAAAATTTAGTTAAACTTACTGTGGGTAGGGTATGTGGTATGATGAAGGTTATACATTTTCTCCATGACAACACGGTTGTATATTTTGGCAAATACCAGTTTATCAGTAGGTTGTAGGAATTTTATGGGGACTAGTTTCGCCTTTTTAGGATTGTATGGAACTATAAACGAAAAGGGTAGAATTTGTTCTTACTTTGCAAAAATGTAAAACAATTAGAAAATGTTCAAAAATAAAAAAATTAAATGTGGTAAGATTGTCATTGAGATAACCTTTCACAAGAGACTAAATGACACAGAAATTAACATCTATAGGTGACCGTACGGACTTCAAACTATGAATCGGTAAAACTAATATAATCTGCTATAAAAGGCCCCGAAATGACAAATTTATGTAAATCAATTCAAACTAGAAAACTAATGGTTACATAGGTTGTGAAAAAAGAATTAAAAGAGTGAAGACATATATGTACTTAGTTGTTTCTGTACTGTAAAGAATCACAGTTTATGGCAAGACTCGGAACAGACCCGTCTAAATTCCATAAATTTAAACATTCCTCAAAATTAACCGATATCTTGGTAATAAGAATTCTCTAAATATACTACAAACATTTACCCGAGGGAACTTTGATACTTTATATAAATCGAATACATACAGTCCTGTTTTTAGGTTTATAATCAATTTAAGTTTTAAACGAAAATCAGGTGTACCATTTACGACAAAAAGAACGATTTTTCGCTCCCAATTGTTAATTTTCCCTTTCTCGGTTGGTGGTGTTCTTTTGGCACTGGCTCATGGTATAACAATGAAAGTATATCATAAATACAAATATCTGGTTTGGAAGTTTGACAGTACCTGTAGAACACTAACTACGAATACTAGAATAGTCCATCCCAATTTTTAAGGTCATCATGTTGTTTTTTTGAGCCCATAAACTAACATGTACGATCAACGAAAGTATCTTTTAAATCTGGTGGGAACAGCCATTTTCAACCTATTCAATGAAAATTTGTTACAACACTGTCTCAGGTTAGGGGAGTGTTGGGCGGCCCGAAAACATTTTAAACCCCTTCACATGTGTGATGCTCCTAGCTGTTCCAAGTCAAAACCCTATAATTAAGCGACATGTGTTAATTGTTTTGTACATCAACCAGGCCGTTTTTATTGTTGAATTATTTTACATTTCCAATTTCGATGTCTCTTATATCTTAGTATGCGGTACGGGTTTGCAGTACCGAGATCTCTATACAACTCAACAAAAACAGAAAAAAGTAGCTACACTTTATTTATTTCAAATGTATTTTCATTTAACTCTCGATCATGAAAATTGAAAAAATGCAATGGTTTATGATTGTAGAATCTATCTGCATAAGAACTCATATAAATGTATTTTTTTCCAGCCTGGTAAAACGAGTTACTTTCACCCTTGGAAATATTGTCCAAAGAAAACAGTTCAATCAATTGATTTCTATTTAAAATGGTGGTGGTGGTGGTGGTGGCGGTGGCGGTGGTGGTGGAGGCGGCGGAGGATAAGTAGGAACTCCAAAAGAATCCATTGAACGTAAACCATAATTTGGTTGTGGTTCATACGGCTTTTGACCAGGTGGTGGTGGTGGTGGTGGTGGTGGCGGCGGCGGTGGCGGTGGAGGAGGAGCATGAGAAGGAACACCAATCGAATCCATTGAACGTAAACCATAATTTTGTTGTGGTTCATACGGCTTATGACCAGGTGGTGGTGGTGGTGGCGGCGGTGGCGGTGGAGGAGGAGCATGAGGATGAACGCCAAACGAATTCATTGTACGTGAATCATAACCTGGTTGTGGTTCATACGGCTGCCTATTTAACATGCCATCTGCACTATCATATAGTGGCTCTTCATCTGCGTTAGGTACAGACTGTCTATTTAACATGCCGTCTGCACTATCATATAGTGGCTCCTCGTTTGCGTTAGGTAAATGTATTGGTTGATATTCCTCGTATTCACCCTCGCCATGTGGCTGTGCTGGGTTATACTCCATTTCCTCACCCTCAGGTATCGGGAAAAATTCTATGTAGTCACCCTCAACAGGAGGCTGTGTAGGATGTAAATTCACGTATAAGTGCTCGGTTAGAGATCGTGTTGGGAGGAGGTATTTTTTGTCTTGATCCGCGATACGAGGCTGATCTGGGTTATCATCGTACTGATTGTCAAAAGAAGAATCGTCGAAGTATGAATCGCCATCAGGATCGTTTATATTAATTACTTCAGCCTTGAGTAATGGTTCTTTTTCTGCATCCTCCTGGGTCTTTACTCCTATTTAATATATAAAATAGAGTTTTATGATGGAAGACTATGTCAAAATATAAAAGTTCACGTCATGTTAAACATCAATTTAGGAGAAAAAAAAATACAAAATGTAATTATCAATATAACGATTGAATTTTTCTCAACAATAAAATATACTCTAACTACATATAGATGATAAACAACGTCAATACCACAGGCACTTGTCTCAGAAAAAAATCCTATATATCTTATTATAACACATAGCCAAAAAAAATCTGAGACAAGTACCTGTGGTTAGTACGCAGAATCTATACTCCAACAGCTTCATGTATTACTTGTGAAGTTGATACGGAATGTTTATCAACAAGGTCTTTGTACTTTCCGATGAACCTTTTTAGAAAATGGACGAGACGTACTTTGACATATCCCTGGTTCATTAACACTGGTGACGTTTTACAAAGTCTGCGTAGGAGCTGCAAGCTCTTGAATATCGAATAAATTGGGAAACGTCTGTCTATCCCATATGTAAGTGATGATGGTATATTGCTACTACTGTGGGGGGAATTGATAATTTGAAATTTCAGTACCAGAATCTATGACAAACGAGACGATTTTAGTTTGGAAGAATAATTTTAAAACTAAAATCGTCTCGTTTGTCATAGATTCTGGTACTAAAATTTCAAATTATCAATTTACCCCACATTTTAAAAAGTAATTCTTAATTTCCAAACTAAAATCGTTTCGTTTGTCGATATGGTACTGAAATGACTGTGTATGTCAAATTCGAGGCATAAGTCTTAAAATGAGGCGGGCCACAAAATTACAAATGTAAACCAATTCAAACAGGAAAAATCAACGTTCTAATCTATATACAAACAGAAAATTATTATTATTATTTACAGGCAGGTCGATCAGTAAGCCATCAACCAATCAATCAATCAATCATTTAAAAATGTTTTGGTGAACAGTTTGATTTCGCTATTGCATAAATATTAAAATTGAGAAAGGAAATGGTGAATATGTCAAAGCGACAACAACCTGACCATAGGGCAGACAACAGCCGAAGGGGTCTTCAATGTAGCGAGAATTCCCGCATCCGTAGGTGCCCTTCAGCTGGCCCCTAAAAAATATGTATACTTGTACAGTGATAATGGACGTCATAGTAAACTCCGAATTATACACAAGAAAAAAAATTTAAAAATCATATAAGACTAACAAAGGCCAGAGGCTCCTGACATGGGACAGGCGGAAAATTGCGGCGGGGTTTATGAGATCTCAACCCTCCCCTACACATCTAGCCAATGTAGAAAATTAAACGCATAACAATACAAACATTAAAATTCAGTTCATGACTGTATCAAATCATTGGAAAATTATAAACAAAAGTTTTTACATTTATAACATAATGATTTAAGAGTAAGAACATATATATGTCAATCATATTGTAAGACACCAGCTGCAATTGAAATATACATCCTTTTTATGAATACTGGTATATAGCATCTGTTATGAATATTATTCATTAACATATGATACGCAATAGAAATAAAGGATAGCCAATGATAATAACAGTAAATTCCCTTGAATATGAGTATTTATATATATATATAAAGAGGAGTTACCTTTATTATGCTCAGAAGCAGATCATGGATGTGAAAAGGAGGGTTCCTATTTGACAACATTTGGACTGATGCTTGTAAAATATATATGCATTCATCATATAAATGTAGCTCCATAATTTTCACACAAAAGGCTAAGTTCACTGGCATTTCAAAAAATAATATTTGTTCTTATTCAATGGCAGTAATTTGGTCACTGGTGAAGAGTTGTCACATTGGCGATCAACCACATTTTCTTATTTTTTATATAAAGGCTAGACAATGTCAAACTCCTAACCCTTACCCATAGACTCATCTCCTCTGTCCTTACCAAAGTCAAAAGGAAAGAGGTACCCATTTGAAGTTCCTTCTATGTCATCAGCTTTTATCGCAGTTGCTATAGACGTCTGTAGAATTCGGGATATGAGCAAAATGAAAAGCTGAAAGAAAATTACATTTATAATTTGAGGTTTTTTATAAATATAAAAAAAAAGATGTGGTTTTATTGCCAAAAAATGACACAAACTTTAACAACTATAGGTAACCGTACGGCCTTCAACAATGAGCAAAGCCCATACTGCATAGTCAGCTATAAAAGGTCCCGATAAGACATTGTAAAACAATTCAAACGAGAAAACTAACGGCCTTATTTATGTAAAAAAAAAAATGAACGAAAAACGAATATGTAACACATAAACAAACGACAACCACTGAATTACAGGCTCCTGACTTGGGACAGGCACATACATAAATAATGTGGTGGGGTTAAACATGTTAGCGGGATCCCAACCCTCCCCTAACCTGGGACAGTGGTATAACAGTACAACATAAGAACGTACTATAAAAATCAGTTGAAAAAGGCTTAACTCATCAGATAGACAAAAAATACAAGTGGACGTGGCCGGGTAAAACCCATTTTTCACAACTTTCAAACCTTGTTAAAATAGTTGTGCAATTGACATCTGCACAGTGCAAGAAAAAAAAGTGATGAGAAAAGGGAAACAAACGTAGAAACTTTCCTAGTGTTCATCCTTTTGGGGGAAATTTTAAATGCACTATAACTACAAGGGTCCTGGTCAAGGGATAGTCCGATATTACTCTAACGACCCCAGCTTGTCTAGCAAAACAGCCGTTGGACGTCAGAGTAATCTCGGACTATGCAAGGGATTGTTTCACGACCTTGGCTACTGGCCATGCAGGTCTCGTAAGGTTGGTTTAATACACCAGATAATTTAGGTTGTACTTTGTAAGTACATCTGTTTCTCAAACCACGGCTCTCTTGGGGAAATATATAATATTCATAGATATGTTAATTTGTTAACTTACTGGTTCCAAGATATGATCTCTGTGTTTCGTCTCATTGAGACATCAGTTGGGAAAATAACCAGTATAGAAAAACATGGTAGTGCCTAAATTTTAATTCTCAGGAGGTCCAAAACTAGAGGTATTAAAAGGGTACAGTTTTAGTATAAGTTTACTTACTCTTAGAAGTTCGTGGCATATAAATGTTGAAAATTAGCCGCACAGCCCTATATTTTGACCTTTGAAAAAAATAGTATATAGTGCATATAAACTTTCCGTTCTATGATGTTCTTTTTCACGAAACTTCATAGTAAAAGTGTCACAGTTTTTGCCGCAAAGTGAGTTCCTATAACGACTGTTTATGACAATGTTAAATAAAGAACAGAAAAACTAGATAACAATTTTGTGTAGCCTAATCAGGAATCCATAAAGGGCATCATTTTATAACAGTATTATGCACAATATGATTGGAAAAAAGAAAAACAAGAATAAACAAACAGAAATGCACGGAATGGTTCCATTTTATTTTTGTTTTACGCTGTCTCTACTGTTTGACAGGCCCAGCTTCATCCATGAGACCAGAAAGGCTGACTACTGTAGTCGCAATGTACAAAGATCGATTTCCTTTGAGCAGTAAGCAACGAAATAAATCAACTAGCCGGTTATTTTTTTTATTGTAGTCTCTTTTATACTATACAAGTCCTTGGAATAATTAAATGTGCATTTTTTAATTATTATTTTACATTCATTTGATCAATAATGATATATAATGTACTTATGATTTTACCCTGAATATACTTAGATTAAAAGGGAATTTGTTGTTTGCATACCATTCAGTGGCAAACATTTCAGCTACTGTGGATTCGTTATTATTCGTTGGATACCAATTTTCGTGGATTTCGTGATAATACGGGAAGCACGAATCTTAATGAACAACGGACAACGAATTACAAAAAAAGCAATAAGAATGTATGCAGACTTTGGCAGAACCAAGCAATCAAATATCCACGAAAATGCAAGATTACCACAATCTCCGAAAATTGGTACCCACGAAAATAGATGAACCCACAGTAACTTATCAAAAGCACTTTGGCCGTTGCGGATACTAACACAATTTTAATGATAAAACGCTGTATTAATAGAAACGTCGCACGATGCTGGTGTCACCTAACGTTACACACTCGCAGACGTAAGACAAAAAAACGTTGGAATGCATGTTGTTCAGATGGCTGTAAAGGATGGATTTTTTATCCTAAGAAAGGATTTTTTCCCTTAGATAAAAGATGTAAAGCTTTAGTTTTATTAACAAATTAAAAATAAAAAAGTAACTTGAATTGAAATCATTTAATTATTATTCATTTTAATTATAAGGGCAATCGATTTTTTTATGGATAAACAATGCACTGCAAATGCATTCATTTTTGCACTCCAGAATGTTAAGGCAAAAGGACTACGGCATATCTAGCATGACAGTTCTGCACAAATATATGCAAGGGAATTAGCGGGAACAATTATTATAGCTGTTTTTTTCTATTAATTTGTATTATAGCGGATCCGACTATTATAGTCCGGAAAACACTTCAGTTCCGCGAGGAAATCTCTGCCCATCCCTTCTTTGTGAATCGGTAGAGCTTCAAAATAAAACACAAATTTTAAAGTTTTCTTTTAAAAGCAATAAAATAAAATAGCCCTGTTCCAAATCGTCTGTGAAAACCGCAATCATGACAATTAGACGGAACGTTAGAAGCATATTTTATTAAATTACGTCAAAATCGTATGTGGGGACATTGTATCGGACATTTTAGTTTTATCTGATATCTTGTATATTAGATTTAATTTATGGGAATTTGATATCAAAATAGAGATAAATTTTTGTACTTTTATCCATTCTAAAAAAAAAATATGTAGCGAATGGCACTGTATTAAATAAACATCATGAAAACACAGAGAACGTAACCCTACGTTTAATTTGGTTTGAAGGGGACAAAATGTCGGACATTGCTAATCAACTCGAATAAAAAGAATTTGTTTTAGAATTTCCTGATTATTGCATGAGGCGAAAGTGTGATCTTTGTACAAAATACTAGTATAAGAATTAAGGTCATAATGAATTCCTTCTGCCATGAGAGGACAATATTTTGTTTTCTTTAAATTGGAAATTTGTAAGGCTGTATTTTGTTGCAAATCTGCTATTCTCTATAACAATTTCATTTAAGATCATTGAAATTTGTTATTGCTTTAATTTTACATAAATAGCCCAGTATTTAGATTTGATTATAAACTCTACCCAGTAAACTTTGTACATTGATATGTTGTTCCCTTAATTTGAATGTAAATGATAACAAAAATATGATGTACCAGTAATGACAATTGTAATAAAATCTGGTTTGTAAGCACTGTTTGTGAGAGATCTGATTTATAGGATGTAAATGTTAAAATAATGTTTAGATCAAGGTAAGTTGCCTCTGTCTGCAAGATGAATGGACAAATAATTACTAGTGTCCTTGTGTCTGTCCATCCATCCCATCTTGTAAACATTTTTACATCTACAATTTATTTTCTGTTTATTTCAAAGGTTATGTCAACAGTATCTCAGATGAGTTTGAAAATCAGTGCCAATCAATTTGTGTAAAAAGAGTTTTGTCCATGGAAATACTGTACACATGTCTGTATGGCATTCTAAGCTCTCTCACTGGGACACTGATTCCTGGATTTTTTTTTATGAAATTCAATGTCTCAATGAGTTCAGTGTTGATCACTTATATTTGAAAGAATTATGATCCTTAAAATATTTGTGCATCTGTCTGTCCCATCTTGTTAGCGTTATAACAGTACAATTCTTGCCAAATTGTATGAAATTATATCAGAGGTTTATATTTGCAATGTCTT
The DNA here is from genome assembly GCF_036588685.1 of Mytilus trossulus. Classification (NCBI taxonomy): domain Eukaryota; kingdom Metazoa; phylum Mollusca; class Bivalvia; order Mytilida; family Mytilidae; genus Mytilus; species Mytilus trossulus. Next base: position 83,280,134 of record NC_086375.1, read on the forward strand.
GGATGAGTTTGGAAATTAGTGCTGTTTAACTGTTTTTTAAGGAGTTTTGCTGCTTAAAAACAAAATTTCATTGTAAGTGCTCTCAAGCCAACCTTGTCAGATTGTAATGAAATTTATGAGATTTATATCAGCAATTATTAAGATAGAATTAAAAATCAGAACTGATCAGTTATTATGAAAGAAGTTATGCATCTTAGATTTAGAAATTATATTAAAAATTGTATGTAAAAGTAGAACTCCCTCAGAAATAATATTAGAGTTATTGCCAATGTCCATCAGTAGGGGACATTGGATCACTGTTCTTTCATTTGTACAATTGTTACTGTGATCAAATATTAAGTAAATAAAATATAAAATATTCATTCTTTTTTTTATCATTCAATGTAATAGTATTGTACATAATACAGCTCCTTTGAGCCCACTAGTATTTAAGAGCTGCCAGAGTACTCTGATTGAGACAAATAATGGATGGAAAGTGATTTTTAGTTGAAAAATAAAATCATTGGTTGGAACATAGTGGTTAATTGCCAGTCCATTAGAAATAAAAAAGCTGACATTGATAATCTCATTGAAACAACTAAACCAGACATTATGATTGGTAATGAATCGTGGTTGCAAAAAGATATAAGTTCTACTGAGGTTTTCCCACAAGGGTACATTGCATACAGAAAAGACAGCAAAACAGACGCACATGGCGGGGTATTCATACTCATATCTGATAAATATCTCAGCTCAGAGCCACCAGATCTAAAATCTGATGACATTAGTGAACAATTGTGGGTTAAGGTTCAGATTACAGGGTCACCGGATTTATACATAGGTAGTTTTTACAAACCTCCAAATAAAACTGAGGAGGAATATTTATCACACTTAGGAAAATCTATCTCCAGAATAAAGCGTAGTGAAAATTGTCATCTTTGGCTAGGTGGTGATTTTAACCTTGGCGGAATTGATTGGAACAACTACTCTATAAAACAGAAGGCATACAATTCAAAACAATGTCAACAACTTATAGACATATGCCAAGACAACTATTTGGAACAAGTCGTAACAAAACCAACACATTACACAGAAACATCACAGTCCACACTTGATCTCTTTTTGTCGAGCCTTCGACTTTTGTCGAAAAAGCGAGACTAAGCGATCCTACATTCCGTTGTCGTCGGCGGCGGCGTCCACAAATATTCACTATGTGGTTAAAGTTTTTGAAATTTTAATAACTTTCTTAAACTATACTGGATTACTTCCAAACGTGGACAGAAGCTTGTTTAAGATCATAAGATAGTATCCAGAAGTAAATTTTGTAAAAATAAAATTCCATTTTTTCCGTATTTTACTTATAGATGGACTTAGTTTTTCTGCAGGGAAACATTATATTCACTCTGTGGTTAAAGTTTTTGAAATTTTAATAACTTTCTTAAACTATACTGGATTACTTCCAAACGTGGACAGAAGCTTGTTCATGATCATAAGATAGTATCCAAATGTTAATTTTGTAAAAATAAAATTCCATTTTTTCTGTATTTTACTTATAAATGGACTTAGTTTTTCTGCGGGGAAACATTACATTCACTCTGTGGTTCAAGTTTTTAAAATTTTAATAACTTTCTTAAACTATCCTGGGTTTGTACCAAACTTAGACAGAAGCTAGTTTATGATCAAAATTATATGCATAAGGAAATTTTGTAAAAAAATAAATCCATTTTTTCAGTACTTTACTTTTAAATGGACTCAGATTTTCTGCCAGGAGATGACATGTTCACTCTGTGGTTAAATTTAAAAAAAAAAAAAATACTTTCTTTTGCTACTTTTAATTTGTACCAAACTTAGACAGAAGCTTGTTTAAGATCATAAGCTAGTATTTAGAAGGAAATTTTGATAATATTTTGTACCTGTGTATCTGTATTTTACTTATAAATGGACTAAGTTTTCTTCCAGTTAACATTACATACAGTCTGCAGTTAAAGTTTTTAAACATTTATTAGATTCATAAACTATTCTGGATTTTTACAGAACTTGGACAGAAGCTACTTAAAATCAAAAGATAGTATCAAGAGGAATATTTTTATTGATTTTTTTCCTCATTTTGTTGAGCCTGTGAATTTCAGCAAAAGTAGGCGAGACACTGGGTTCCGCGGAACCCTTACAAATTTTTTACTAATAACAGCTCTCTAGTTAATAAAACAAGTCATTCCCGGAATTTCCGATCATGAAATTGTTTATATTGAATCCAACTTAAAACCTAGAAGAGCAAAAAAAAACACCTAGAAAAGTTTTCCTATACAAAAAAGCAAATACTGAACAAATTAAAGAAAAGCTAAATGACATACATCTGAACAATATTACAAACCTAGAAAATCTCACAATGGACGAACTTTGGGATAATTTCAAAACAAAGGTATTTTAAAAAAACCATGGAAGAGTCAATCCCTACTAAAATGATTAATAGCACCAAACAAAAACTACCATGGATTAATAAAGAAATTAGGTAACTGATTAGAAAAAGGAACAAATTGTTCAAAAAAATGAAAACAGACTCGCATAGTAAAATAAATAAACAGTACAGGGAAACAAAAAAACTGCTTCAGAAAGAGACAAGAAAAGCTTACTGGACATATCTTGAAAACATCATTTGTTACGACGAGAGCTTACAAACCTCGCAAAAACAGAAAAAATTTTGGAATTATATCAGGTCCACCAAAAAAGACAATTCAGGAGTTGCACCATTAAGATCTGAAGGTATGCTGATAGACGACACAAAACAAAAAGCTGAAATACTCAATAAACAATACCACTCTGTTTTTTACACCTGAAAATGATAAAGAACAAATACCAACTCTATCCGACAACTATCCATATGTGGCAGAAATACATGTAACACCAAATGGCATAGAAAAACTTTTGAAAAATCTTGATCCATCTAAAGCTACAGGTATAGACAAAATACCAGCACGAATTCTTAAACAATTTGCACTAGAATTTGCACCACATCTCGCTTTCATTTTTAACACATCTTTCTTGAAAGGAGATGTACCAACAGACTGGAGACAGACAAATGTGATCCCTATTTTTAAAAAAGGCGAAAAATACCTAGCCAGTAATTACAGACCTGTCTCCCTAACCTGCATTTGCTGCAAACTGCTCGAACACATTGTTGTAAGTAACATACTAAAACATCTGGACACACATAACATCCTTGTGGATAATCAGCATGGCTTCAGATCAAAACGCAGCTGTGAAACACAGCTACTTACTTCAAGTCATGAACTACTTAGTAACCTCCATAATGGTGTACAAATTGATCTTATTATTTTAGACTTTTCCAATGCATTTGACCAGGTACCTCACAAAAAGTTATTAAGGAAGATGGATAATTATGGCATAAGGGGAAATACCTGGAATTGGGTATCAGCCTTCCTTAATAACAGAACGCAACAGGTTGCCCTTGACGGAGAGGTATCTAGTCAAATGCCTGTGGTAAGTGGGGTAAGTTTTGGGTCCACTACTTTTTCTCATCTTCATTAATGACCTACCTGCAGCAGTAACATCAAAAACACGCTTGTTTGCAGATGATTGTATCTTATACAGAAACATAACAAATCAATAAGATTGTACCATACTACAAAATGATCTAAACTGCCTAGCCAATTGGGAACAAACTTGGGGTATGCAATTCCAACCAGAAAAATGCAACTCCCTCACTGCGACAAGATCACAGTCACCATTCAAACATGACTATGTATTAAAAGGCCACATCTTAGAATCCGTCAGCACTGCAAAATATCTCGGTATCACCCTTTCTCACAACATGTCTTGGGATACACATATAAATAATATTACTGCAAAAGCAAATAAGATCTTAGGCTTTCTAAAAAAAAGTTTGGCATACAAATCCATGGAACGTTCAAATTTAGAATACTGCTCTTAAGTTTGGTCACCTCACACCCCAAAACAAAAAAACAACATTGAAAAAGTACAAAGAAGGGCAGCACGCTATGTCACCAACAGATACCACGACACCAATAGTGTCACTTCCATGATTGACCATCTGGTGACATCTCATTAGTCCGACAACCATTATTCCAACAGCCCATTACTCCGACAGCCCACTATTCCGACAGCCCATTACTCCGACAGCCCATTATTCCGACAACCCATTACTCCGACAGCCCATTATTCCGACAATGCATTTTTCTTATGTGTATTGGTACATTTTCTTTAAAAAGACCAACTCCGTTCTTTATGATATGTGTGTTTGTCCGTCTTGATTACAATTACTTTTTCCATGCGGGATATTTGTCTCAGTATATTGGAGTTTATACACATGCTAATGGCAACTGCTCAGTCTTTACCAACGTCCCATATTCGTTTTAAGTGTAAAGGTACTTTATCTACCTTAATATTGTTGTTTGTGTGTCCACTATCAGTCTGTGCTGTTCTAGTTCGCTATTTTTTCGCATGTGTGTCTCGATCTACCTTCTTTATAAAAAAGAAGATGAGGTATGATTGCAAATAACACAACCATCCACAAGAGACCAACATGACACAGACATTAACAACTATAGGTCACCGTACGCCTTCAACAATGAGCAAAGCCCATACCGCATAGTCCACTAAAAAAGGCCCCGATATGACGATGTAAAAAAATTCAAACGAGAAAACTAAAGGCCTTATTTGTATAAAAAAATGAACGAAACACAAATATGTAACACATAAACAAACGACAACCACTGAATAACAGGCTCCTGACTTGGGACAGGCAGATACATAAATAATGTGGCGGTATCAAACATGATAGCGGGATCCCAACCCTCCCCTAACCTGGGACAGTGGTATAACAGTTCAACAAAAGAACAGACTATAAAAATCAGTTGAAAAAGGCTTAACTCATCAGATGGACAATAAAACAAGTGAATGTGGCTGGGAACATGTACATCCCGACAACAAAAAGACACTAGGAACATATCTGAGAGTATTCGGAGTTATCTGAAAGCACTGTAGTTCATAGCCACTAACAACTAATAAAAAAATCATGCATCTAAGACTTTTAAACTAGATCTTCGGCTCCCCCTTTTCGCGTATCAGGGGAGTGATGTTTTCCCCACTATTAACTACATATAAAATAAATATATCGGAGTTTGATGACACTACCCGCCGTTTTTTTTCGCAGCACTTTCTCTCCTTGTATCACTCATCTGAGTTTTATTTAAATTAATTTTGTTGCAGAAATATACAGTCAACGCATTTTAATGCTCAAATAGAATGATTGCAGTATGAAAGTCAATAACAAACTAGTAAAAAATCTAAGACAATGTGTGACATTCTTGTCCTGCTTGTGTCTTTGTCATATTGTCTAAGTTTAAAAACTTAGTACATTATGTGATTTGTAAGAAACTTGACATTTGTTTTTCGTTTAAAGCATTTTTCAAGAAGAAGAAAAATATTTAGATATTATTGATTTTAAGAAAGGTAGGTTAAATGTTAATTCACAATCGGTGCTCTTCCATTACATTAAGAATTGGAAATGCTCGATACTAAAAAAAATCGTTTTGTACAGCTGATAAAGTTGAGGATGGGAGTTATTTTTCAATCGAATGCTCACTTCATAATAATTTGAGGGTGGAACTCTTTCACCATATTTCTAGCACATGTAAGAACTTTAAAAAGTAAGATAAATAAGACAAATTTTGTTAACACAAGAAAACATTACTATTATGGGGGAAAATGATGATTACATTCAATTTGTTAGTTCTTTTGAATTATGGATTACATGTCTTGATACTGACTGTTATTTGATATCCATGTGTTAGTTGGGTTTTTTTTCTATTTTGTCTTGGCTCCGATTGTGACCGAGGCTTATAGGGTTATAAAGATAATTATATCATATTAGTATTGTAATGTTTTAATGTCATGAATGTTGACCCAATCATTAGACTGCCGCTTCGAAAAAGTGGGGGTAGACTGTTTTACCTCTGTCTGTCGTATCGTCTAACCGTCCATCCGTCAGTTTGTCCGTCCGTCCCATAAATATTTTCGTTCTATCTTTTTTCATGAACTACATTACAAGGATTTCTGAAAGGTTAATTGAAGTCGGCTGTGGCGTGTGATACTTTTTCAAATTCATTACGCATAACATGTGACAGCCAAGTTGAAAACTGTCGTCACATTTTACTCAGGAACTACAAGAAATTATTTCTGAAATTTGATTTCAATATTTATATAAGTCAGTTATACTGTGTGATGCTTTTTCAGATTCACAACTCAAACACTTCCTGCATGTCGACCGAAATGTTTGGGCGGGGTTGTCATCCTCGGGTTGTCATCAGTAGCTCGTATCACCAATGGTTGTTTTTGATTTATAAATGTATGCTCTTTAAGATCCTTTAATTTGGAAAATGACATATTCTTTTCTGTTTTATTCTATATATATACAGATTTCGAATTGAATATATATAGAAAGTATTCGAACTACCTTAGCCTCATGTTATATATACGGGATTATGTCTTAAAATATGTTATTACATATCTAAACGTAATAATACAGACAGACACATTTTATTTTCCCCTGATACCATCAGTGTCGGACTTATGGGTTGTCGGAGTTTTGGGCTGTCGGAGCAATGGGTTGTCGGACTTTTGGGTTGTCGGACTAATGGGTTGTCGGACCATTTGGGCTGTCGGACTAATGGGCTGTCGGAATAATGGCGTGTAACCGACCATCTTCAATGGAAGTTACTTGAAAATCGCAGAAACATCAATCGAGTCTCTATGCTTTACAAAATCTCACACCATCTCATTGCAGTAGACCCAAACCTTTACCTTTTACCACAGCCAGTCAAAAACACCAGATTCACTAATTCATTACAATACCAGTCAGAAGTCTACTTCGTCAATATTATCTCCCCATTACGCCAGTTCATTTTCACAATCGTAGAAATGGAAGCCATTGTTGGAATGACGCGCACAGGCACTTGTCTCAAAAAAAATTTCCTATATACCTTAATATAACACAAGTTACTTAACTATTTTTTTTGAAAAATGATACTCAGTCCCGAATTCCCGTTATTTTTTTATTTCTCGGTTGTCAAACCTACTTAATCTTAATATGCCGCAGGGGCGGATGCAGGAATTTTCCAAAGGGGGGGGGGGGGGTGCTATCCCAGGGCAAAGGGGGGGTGCAAAACATATGTCCCGATACAAATGCATTGATCGGCCAAAATAAAGGGGGGGTGCGAACCCCCGGAACCCCCCCTCTGGATCCGCCACTGTGCCGTAAATCTAAATTGATTTATCTACACAATGGTATATGAAACGACTATCATTGTTGTCGGGATCATTAGTAGCAGGCCTCAGAAGTCGGTCAACGGGATGTTTTTTTGCATTCGTCTCAAACTTTGGCAACACCCAGTCCGCATGAAATTTTATACTGGTTTTTCATTGGTCAATCGTCTGGCTAAAAATAAATGTGGGAAATTTTGGTCAATTTATAACTCTACATTAGTGTCGTTGTGTACACGTGGGTTTCATAACAAACTTATTTGGGTTTGTTTCACATAATCTGTAAAGAATTTACAATAAAGATAATAATTCATAGTCAGAGGGAAGCTGACAGTATTTATTTTAATATTTTTTTTATAATAAATCAATCACTGCGGGCTGGGTGTTGCCAAAGTTTGAGACGAATGCAAAAAAAAAACATCAGTTTCTTGTGTACAATTTGGAAATTAGTATGGCGTTCATTATCACTGAACTAGTATATATTTGTTTAGGGGCAAGCTGAAGGACGCCTCCGGGTGCGGGAATTTCTCGCTACATTGAAGACCTGTTGGTGACCTTCTGTTGTTGTTTTTTTATTTGGTCGGGTTGTTGTCTCTTTGACACATTCCCCATTTCCATTCTCAATTTTATACAGTAGTCTTTTTTCGCCTTCTCTGATAGCTTATAGAGAGTTCGATTCTTTTGTTCTATTTCAACCTGGTTTCCGACTGATACCAAACATTTAGCACAAGAACAGACTACTTCAAGTACAGCTTTTTTCTATTCACAGTTCTGTACTGTGGAACACACTCCCACAAAACATCATCAGTGTTAACTCTATGGCAAGCCAAAGTGGACAAAAAGAGCTATTTTCTAATATTAAAAAATCATTTTCTAATATTAGAAAATCATTTTCTAATATTAGAAAATCATTTTTTAATATTAGAAAATCATTTTCTAATATTAGAAATTCATTTTTTAATATTAGAAAATCATTTTCTAATATTAAAAAATAAGGTACTTTTTAATATTAGAAAATGATTTTTTATGGGGGGGGGGGGGGGGGGGGGCTATCGTTTTTTTTTTGGAAAAAAAGTTAGTTTCCAGTTTTTGGAGAAAAAAATAATTTGTTTTCCATTCTGAGAAAAAAAAATGTTTGTTTCACCCTCAGCTGCCACTACATGTTATACTAAAATTGAAAGAAAAAAAATGTTTTCTGGGAGGCGAAAAAAGACTACTGTATAGTTTACTATAGTGACATATTTTTTAAAAGTTAATAGAAACAAACAAAATTGCAATTTTCTTCTCAATTACGAGGTGTTATATTTTAAAAGCATAAGTTTTCAATTTATCTAGTACATACTTGTCGTGAAAAAAAATTAGATTGTTTTTCACCGCAGGCGAAAAAAAAAATTGTCCAGAAAAAAAACCACATAGCCCCCTCCCAGAAAATCAAATGGTTGCTGCCTTAGATATCTAAATATACTGACTCTGGATCAGTATTTCAAACTAATCCGGGGAGTTATATGGCAAGCCAAAGTGGACAAAAAGAGCTATTTTCTAATATTAGAAAATCATTTTCTAATATTAAAAAAGAAAAGTCTAGTTATTAATATTAGAAAATGATTTTCTAATATTAGAAAATGATTTCTTAATATTAGAAAATGCTTTTTTAATATTAAAAAATCATTTCTTAATATTAGAAAATCCTTTTTTAATATTAGAAAATCCTTTTCTAATATTAGAAAATCCTTTTCTAATATTTGAAAATCCTTTTCTAATATTAGAAAATCCTTTTCTTATATTAGAAAATCCTTTTCTAATATTAGAAAATCATTTTCTTATATTAGAAAATACTTTTTTAATATTAGAAATTCATTTTCTAATATTAGAAAATCAAAAGTAATTTCTTATATTAGAAATTCATTTTCTAATATTAATAAATCATTTTCTAATACTAAAAAATCATTTTCTAATATTAGAAAATCATTTTCTAATATAAGAAAATCATTTTCTAATATTAGAAAATCATTTTATAATATTAGAAAATCATTTTTTAATATTAGAAAATCATTTTCTAATATTAAAAAATAAGGTACTTTTTAATATTAGAAAAGGATTTTCTAATATTAAAAAATGGTTTTCTAATATTAAAAAAGGATTTTCTAATATTAAAAAAGGATTTTCTAATATTAAGAAATGATTTTTTAATATTAAAAAATCATTTTCTAATATTAAAAAGTACCTTATTTTTTAATATTAGAAAATGATTTTCTAATATTAAAAAATGAATTTCTAATATTAGAAAATGATTTTCTAATATTAAAAAATGATTTTCTAATATTAGAAAATGATTTTCTAATATTAGAAAATGATTTTTTAATATTAGAAAATAGCTCTTTTTGTCCACTTTGGCTTGCCATAGAGTTAACACTGATGATGTTTTGTGGGAGTGTGTTCCACAGTACAGAACTGTGAATAGAAAAAAGCTGTACTTGAAGTAGTCTGTTCTTGTGCTAAATGTTTGGTATCAGTCGGAAACCAGGTTGAAATAGAACAAAAGAATCGAACTCTCTATAAGCTATCAGAGAAGGCGAAAAAAGACTACTGTATAAAATTGAGAATGGAAATGGGGAATGTGTCAAAGAGACAACAACCCGACCAAATAAAAAAACAACAACAGAAGGTCACCAACAGGTCTTCAATGTAGCGAGAAATTCCCGCACCCGGAGGCGTCCTTCAGCTTGCCCCTAAACAAATATATACTAGTTCAGTGATAATGAACGCCATACTAATTTCCAAATTGTACACAAGAAACTGATGTTTTTTTTTTTGCATTCGTCTCAAACTTTGGCAACACCCAGCCCGCAGTGATTGATTTATTATAAAAAAAATATTAAAATAAATACTGTCAGCTTCCCTCTGACTATGAATTATTATCTTTATTGTAAATTCTTTACAGATTATGTGAAACAAACCCAAATAAGTTTGTTATGAAACCCACGTGTACACAACGACACTAATGTAGAGTTATAAATTGACCAAAATTTCCCACATTTATTTTTAGCCAGACGATTGACCAATGAAAAACCAGTATAAAATTTCATGCGGACTGGGTGTTGCCAAAGTTTGAGACGAATGCAAAAAAACATCCCGTTGACCGACTTCTGAGGCCTGCTACTAATGATCCCGACAACAATGATAGTCGTTTCATATACCATTGTGTAGATAAATCAATTTAGATTTACGGCACAGTGGCGGATCCAGAGGGGGGGTTCCGGGGGTTCGCACCCCCCCTTTATTTTGGCCGATCAATGCATTTGTATCGGGACATATGTTTTGCACCCCCCCTTTGCCCTGGGATAGCACCCCCCCCCCCCCCCTTTGGAAAATTCCTGCATCCGCCCCTGCGGCATATTAAGATTAAGTAGGTTTGACAACCGAGAAATAAAAAAATAACGGGAATTCGGGACTGAGTATCATTTTTCAAAAAAAATAGTTAAGTAACTTGTGTTATATTAAGGTATATAGGAAATTTTTTTTGAGACAAGTGCCTGTGCGCGTCATTCCAACAATGGCTTCCATTTCTACGATTGTGAAAATGAACTGGCGTAATGGGGAGATAATATTGACGAAGTAGACTTCTGACTGGTATTGTAATGAATTAGTGAATCTGGTGTTTTTGACTGGCTGTGGTAAAAGGTAAAGGTTTGGGTCTACTGCAATGAGATGGTGTGAGATTTTGTAAAGCATAGAGACTCGATTGATGTTTCTGCGATTTTCAAGTAACTTCCATTGAAGATGGTCGGTTACACGCCATTATTCCGACAGCCCATTAGTCCGACAGCCCAAATGGTCCGACAACCCATTAGTCCGACAACCCAAAAGTCCGACAACCCATTGCTCCGACAGCCCAAAACTCCGACAACCCATAAGTCCGACACTGATGGTATCAGGGGAAAATAAAATGTGTCTGTCTGTATTATTACGTTTAGATATGTAATAACATATTTTAAGACATAATCCCGTATATATAACATGAGGCTAAGGTAGTTCGAATACTTTCTATATATATTCAATTCGAAATCTGTATATATATAGAATAAAACAGAAAAGAATATGTCATTTTCCAAATTAAAGGATCTTAAAGAGCATACATTTATAAATCAAAAACAACCATTGGTGATACGAGCTACTGATGACAACCCGAGGATGACAACCCCGCCCAAACATTTCGGTCGACATGCAGGAAGTGTTTGAGTTGTGAATCTGAAAAAGCATCACACAGTATAACTGACTTATATAAATATTGAAATCAAATTTCAGAAATAATTTCTTGTAGTTCCTGAGTAAAATGTGACGACAGTTTTCAACTTGGCTGTCACATGTTATGCGTAATGAATTTGAAAAAGTATCACACGCCACAGCCGACTTCAATTAACCTTTCAGAAATCCTTGTAATGTAGTTCATGAAAAAAGATAGAACGAAAATATTTATGGGACGGACGGACAAACTGACGGATGGACGGTTAGACGATACGACAGACAGAGGTAAAACAGTCTACCCCCACTTTTTCGAAGCGGCAGTCTAATGATTGGGTCAACATTCATGACATTAAAACATTACAATACTAATATGATATAATTATCTTTATAACCCTATAAGCCTCGGTCACAATCGGAGCCAAGACAAAATAGAAAAAAAACCCAACTAACACATGGATATCAAATAACAGTCAGTATCAAGACATGTAATCCATAATTCAAAAGAACTAACAAATTGAATGTAATCATCATTTTCCCCCATAATAGTAATGTTTTCTTGTGTTAACAAAATTTGTCTTATTTATCTTACTTTTTAAAGTTCTTATATGTGCTAGAAATATGGTGAAAGAGTTCCACCCTCAAATTATTATGAAGTGAGCATTCGATTGAAAAATAACTCCCATCCTCAACTTTATCAGCTGTACAAAACGATTTTTTTTAGTATCGAGCATTTCCAATTCTTAATGTAATGGAAGAGCACCGATTGTGAATTAACATTTAACCTACCTTTCTTAAAATCAATAATATCTAAATATTTTTCTTCTTCTTGAAAAATGCTTTAAACGAAAAACAAATGTCAAGTTTCTTACAAATCACATAATGTACTAAGTTTTTAAACTTAGACAATATGACAAAGACACAAGCAGGACAAGAATGTCACACATTGTCTTAGATTTTTTACTAGTTTGTTATTGACTTTCATACTGCAATCATTCTATTTGAGCATTAAAATGCGTTGACTGTATATTTCTGCAACAAAATTAATTTAAATAAAACTCAGATGAGTGATACAAGGAGAGAAAGTGCTGCGAAAAAAAACGGCGGGTAGTGTCATCAAACTCCGATATATTTATTTTATATGTAGTTAATAGTGGGGAAAACATCACTCCCCTGATACGCGAAAAGGGGGAGCCGAAGATCTAGTTTAAAAGTCTTAGATGCATGATTTTTTTATTAGTTGTTAGTGGCTATGAACTACAGTGCTTTCAGATAACTCCGAATACTCTCAGATATGTTCCTAGTGTCTTTTTGTTGTCGGGATGTACATGTTCCCAGCCACATTCACTTGTTTTATTGTCCATCTGATGAGTTAAGCCTTTTTCAACTGATTTTTATAGTCTGTTCTTTTGTTGAACTGTTATACCACTGTCCCAGGTTAGGGGAGGGTTGGGATCCCGCTATCATGTTTGATACCGCCACATTATTTATGTATCTGCCTGTCCCAAGTCAGGAGCCTGTTATTCAGTGGTTGTCGTTTGTTTATGTGTTACATATTTGTGTTTCGTTCATTTTTTTATAC